>NC_138886.1:39293610-39526110 GCF_965194825.1 Balaenoptera physalus
TAATCGGAGAACCCAGATGAGCCATGCTGGACTTCTGACCTCCAGAACTGATAGGTAGTAAGTGGCTGTTGTTTTAAGCTGCTAAGATTGTGGTAATTTGTCACGTAGCAGCAAACTGATACAATTTAAAATCCCTTCCTCCCCAGCTAGGCCTTCAGTGGTGAAGGGGAGCCTCTTGGCTTTCCTGCTCTTCTCTCCAGGCTCACCTTCTTTCTCCCCTGAGCTAGCTTCTGTTTTACTGGGGGTGAGAGGGGTGGATAGCAAGGAGATGTAAGGAGTAGGACAGTTCTTACTTGGCTGGTGGCTTCTTCTCTCTGGGCCTGCAGAGGGTCCCAGCTGGCTGTGTTGTGGGCATTTTGCAGGAATTTTGGAGGCTCTTTGCTGCCCCTCTCGTGTAGGGCTTTCTGGGCCTGGAATGATGCTTTTTTTTTATTCTGAGTGGCCTTAAGAAATTTCTTTGTGGCTTGGGGACTTCCCTGGTGGTGCAGTGGTTAAGAATCCGCCTGCCAATGCAGGGGACACGAGTTCGAGCCCTGGTCCGGGAAGATCCCACATGCCGTGGAGCAACTAAGCCCGTGCGCCACAACTATTGAGCCTGTGCTCTGGAGCCCGTGAGCCACAACTACTGAGCCCACGTGCCACAACTACTGAAGCCCACGCACCTAGAGCCCGTGCTCCGCAGAAAGAGAAGCCACTGCATTGAGAAGCCCACGCACCACAACAAACAGTAGCCCCCACTCGCCACAACTAGAGAAAGCCTGTGCGCAGCAATGAAAACCCAGTGCAGCCAAAAATAAATAAATAAATTTATTTAAAAAAAGAAAAAAGAAATTCCTGTGTGCCTTGCTGTCCTAAATGACCCACTTTCGGCCGACATGAAACACATGCTTCCCAGCCTCCCACTTGCTGAAATGAACGCCGGGTTGCAGATGCCTCCACATGGCCGTGCACTTCTCCCTTCGCCGTCAAAACAGTCACCTCCTCCCTCAGCCTTCTTTTTGTGGGCTGGAGTCAGTCCCCGGTCCACAGTCCGCTTTGTCTTTCTCGGGGATGGATCAAGCACCAATTCTTTTTGTGTCTCGGCGACAGGCAATCCATTTCGAAGCTCTTTGAAGTGAACCCTTGCAGATTCCCTCACTAGACATGTGTAGAGAGGGTGGCTTTCCCCACCTCTTCCCCTCAGGGACATGTAGTGTGGTGGGACCAGACTGTGGCTTTGCATAGTTCTGTGGGGCAGCATTCATATTTCAGTCTATGTATTCAGAAGCTTCTGGAACTCCGGAACACCTAGAACACATAGAATGCAATCAGAATGGTGCCCCAGGTTGTGCAGTGGGGCTCTGCTTATGGTGGGGGGTCACTGTGAGCACAGCCTTCTTCTAAAAGAACCCTTCACCAATCCTCTCTCTCTACTTTTTTCCCCTTTTATTTTCTCAGAGTGGGTGGCTGGAGACACAACTGGTGGAACAGGTTCTCCTATGATTCCATTGTAAATTCTGCTTACGGGAGGCTGTGTCTCACCCTAGCTTGGGTATCTTGTCACATGAGCCCCTTACTGCCAAATACTGTGCGAAGGGTTACACTTGTCTAGCTGAGCATCCGCGTCAGTGGCCAGCACCCTGCAGCACTCACCAAAGAAGGCACTGAGAGGGTGGATTTTTAAAAAATAGCATCAGGACTGGATGCCCCAGCCGGGCTACCCTGTCCCTCCACTTGCTAGTCAATAGGTTCTTCCACTAGCTGAGAGCTGGAGTTGCCAGTGGTCAGAACTTTGCCTCTGGTCACGCATCCCTGGAGGCTTTGCTTTCCTATCGCAGGCCTCAGTTGACTTTGCTACTGGCCACCTGTGCCCACTGAAGAGTTCTTTTTAGTCTTGAGCTGTTCTTATTCTCTCCGTGTGTGGCTGCGTGTGCGTGTGTGTGTGTGCGTGTGCGTGTGTGTGTGCGTGTGCATGTGCGTATCTGTTTTTTATCTGTGCTTTCCCTCTTTTGAATGCTGGGATCTTGGTGGTGTTTCATTCTGGAAACCCAGCCTGGCTGACGTCCATGATCCCTCTCTCCTGCTTTTGCTCACCCACTGCCTACACTTCCTTCCTCTCGGCATCTGCTTACTCTGTGCCAGGCCTAGGCCCTGGGAGAGGAGCTTGTTGGCAAAACGTGCTGATGGGGAACATGCGTTCAGATGGCAAAGTGGGTTTTTGACACAGCTGGCCGTCTTCAGGTGGGTCACCTGCATTGCCAGAAACACAGGGGCGTCTTGTTCATGAGACTTAAAACAGCCGTTCTGAGTGATTGAGCAAGTGTCAGCTTCACAGGTTTTGGGTAAGTGTCTGCTTTAATCAGCCAATGGTTTTCTAGTCTAGAAGATCACACCTGGACGGCTTGCCTGAAGGGCATCTGAACATTTTTCTTTTCCTATCTGAGTCCTAACCTATTACTCTATGACTCCCAATTAGATCGATAGTAACTGCCATTCTCTTCCCTGCTCTTTGTCAAAACAGGCCCAGGAACCATGAATTCATACGATATGCCTGCCAGCTTAAGGTCTTAGCAGTCCCAGGATGTTCAAAACATAGTTTAAAATTTCTGACATCAATCCAGTATAATAGAGTAATAGGTGAGAATTGGGTGGGGTGTGTGTGTGTGCACGCGCGCATGTGCGCGTGTGCCCTGGACCAGAATTAACCACCTACTATATGCAAGTCACACTTTTGTTGCCTTTCTTCCTTTCTTCTTGGGTTGGTGGGTAGGTCATTGCCTTGGTGGAAACCAAAGATCCTCCCAAAGCCTGAACAACCATGATGTCTACTCCGGGGCCTTTCAAATATCTATGATTTCTTCCAGGAAAATCTGTCATTTAGGTTACGGATATATAAACATCCTCATATTTAACTTTCTAAAGCTACATAGTAATCAACCAGTCCTCATCGTCTAGCTGTGCTTTTTTTCAGTAAGTATATATTGAGTACTTGCTGCGTCCTCACCATGCTGGAGGCTGTGGAGACACAGAGGGGTCAGAGAGACCATAAGAATTCAGTCTGGCAAGTGGATGACCAAGTGCATAATATTTTGGTATGATGGGGTCTCTGAGAGCAGGGCATGTACCCCCAGACAGTAGGAATGGATGGGCGCGAAACATTGCTAAGAGTGATGGGAGGTATGAAGAGGGAGTGGAGAAGCCATCTTGGCTTCCTTGATGTTTTGTCCAGACCTTTTCTTTTCATGCCTGTTTTCCTGTCCCTCCTGCCTCTTTTCTCTTGCCTGCCTTTCTTCATGTCTTCTTGGCATTGTTGCTTCTCTTCCTCCATCTCAGTCACCACCCCCTTCCTTATCGTGCTTCTTGTCTCTAAAGTTGCCGCTTCCAGAAGGGTAAAGGGGAATGGAGACTAAAGGAGCATGTCTCTTGTTTTCTTCTTGTGCGATTCTGACTTTGAAAGAAGAGAAGGAAATTTAACCTTAGATGTTAGGCTTATTATTATCATTATTATTAAAGCACTTCCCAAGTTCATTGAGGAGAGTGCTTATGCACTAGGATTAAAGGAAAGAAAAGGTGCACAGGGTTGGGGACAAGAGGTGGGATTTACAGCCCACCTTTTCCTAGGTGCTCCAGCAAAGAATCCTCAGAGAGCGACCCAAAGACAGGACAATTCACATGTTGAGTTTACAGTGAACACGTTTAAGGTTCAGAAGGCAGATGTGAAAATTGCCTCATCTGCTTAAGGCTGTCTGCTTGTTATTGTACCTCTTGCTTCTCAAACTGGCCTGCAAATGAGTCCCGTGTGCTGTCTGTCACTTGTGTTCAGCTGGAGTGTGGGAGAGGCAGCGTGTAGTGTGTTGTTGCCTAAAGTAATCTCTGCACTCATTTTGCACCAGAAAGAACGCCAGGGCTTGCTTCCTTTTGGGGAAACAGGCACACCCTGGCTGTACTTTGTATCACAGGGCACAGGACAAATGGCTTCTAAACTAATGGCCAGTGATGAAACAAGGGACTGGGATCCTTTATTTGATAAATGATTCTCATTGCGAGCACAATAAAATATTACCACAGCTTCCAAAGTCAGCCTACTTGGCCAGTGAAACACAAGGGAATTAAAAACAGGAATGCAAACCTAAAACAAAACAACAATATACAAAGCGATAATAATGTTACTGCTAATTGTCCTCCACATGAAAATCTGAAAGCTTTACGCTACCTTCCTTAAAAGGGAGGATGGGTTTGGTACATTAAATGGGATTGGTATAAACCAGGCTGCTTTCCAGTGAATGCTTCGGTAAAGCCTATATTCGCAAAAGGCATAAACACTCATTGCATCGTAAGGCAAAGGGCTGTAGGGAATAGTCCAATAAATGGAAAAAAGTCTGCTCAATGAAAACACTTTCCAAGTGAATATATATATTCGCTCTAAAAGAGATATCTTAAAGTCTAACAGAGGTATCATTCAGGTGGCAATAGCATCTCCCCCTGGTCCTAGCAGTGAACCAAGACTGGAGGGAGTGCAATGTGTGGAAAATTATAAGCACTTTATTCCGACATTAACGAGATTTTCTTGTTCTGTAAACACATGCGCATCTGATGTTCCCACTCAGGCTATTCATTCTAGGAGTGCGTGCTCTCTCTCACGTTAACCATTTGGTCGCTCGATGAAACGCATCACCATCGCCCTTTGTACCCATTTAGCACCTCTAAAAGTCACTACATGGATTTAGTGATGAATGATGATTGATTTTTTTTCTTGCCAGCTTAATCGTCACACTTGAGTGGGGCTGATGTAGACCCAGCTGTGCTTAATTAGCCCACAGGACTTAGAAACCATATTTTAAATCCAGGCTTGTAATGGAAGAAGTCTTCTTGAAGAGGCAGCCTGCTGAGGTGAACCCAGACATGTGGTAGATGCAGTTTTTCATCAGGCCCAAGGAGCATGTCTGGGAAATGGATGTTGCCTGAAAAAGACGTGTTCTCTCTAGATGTGGGAAAGCTATTGTTTGTTGCCTTCTAGAACATGGGGTAGAGAGGGAGACAGCTCAGTATGAATTTTTTTCTCTGTGGCATGATCTTGACTAACTACTTAGGACAAATGCTTGCTTCACTCTGGAAGGTAGGTGTGTTATATCACATCATTTTATATGACATATTTGGTTTTCTGTATTTTTGGCGAATTTAACCTTCTCTAGTGTCTACCTTAAAATGTGAAACTCTTTATTATTCTTGAAAATGTTCCATGTCTATAAAGATGTCTTTTAGTCAGAATCCAAAATAAAGAACCAGGCTTCCTCATTCCCTTCCTTCTTTGCTTGGCCAGTGGAAGGCTTCCTACTTTTCTTCCTTCTTTCCTTTCTTCTTTCTGTTTTCCCTTTCTTCCACTAGACATATCTTCTATCCTATAATTAGGAAAGTTATTTCTGAATTCAGCCTATCCCCTGTTCAGCTGAGAGGCTTTGTGCTGACGCCTGCTGCATGAGCAGTTGCCCACTAAGCGTAGACCACATAACCATAATCTCATATTGTACACACAATAGAAAATCATCCAAGTGTCATCGTCACTTCAGGTAGCATCTGGCTTGAGTCAAATCTGGACTAATGACATAGGAAAGCTGTGACTCTTGTCAGTACTTCTCTTAACCTAGAAGGCCCAGAGGAACTTTATGAGGGTTGGATTCTCAAGGAGTCTTCTAGGAGTATTTAACAGGTATACTTGTAGATATTGTTGGGAATTGTGAAAATGTTCTTATGTGGAAGTCATAAGGAAACAGAGGAAAACCTTGTTGCAAGGCTTGTGCCATACTATTAGGCTGTTGACTAGGGGGAACTTTGATGCAGGAGGAGTAAAGGGAAGACTAGTGAGAGCATGAGGGGTGAGAGTAGCAAGTGAGGGGGCTTCCAGCTGAGGCCCAGTATCCTGGAAATTGATTCTAAGAGAGTTCCCTCCGAGGGTGGTGGGAGTGCAGATTGGAACTGCTACGAAGTGCTGATGAAGAGAATTGTCAGTGTGAAAGGCAACATTTTGTTGTTAAAGAACAGTGTTGTATTTAAGAAGAATGCTACGTTATTCAGAACCCTTTGGGCTGCAAGTGATAGAAACTCAGTTTAGACATTTTAAGCAAAAAGGGGAATTTATTGGCTTATTACATAGTTTAGAAGGAAATAGGTATAGCTCATCGGACTGAAGTTACAGCATAGGACCCGGGGCCTCAAGAACTTGAACCAAGCGCTTGACTCCTATGTCTTTCTCCGCCTCTTGCCACCATCTCCATCCATCCATCCATCCATCCATCCATCCATCCATCCATCCATCCATCCACTCATCCATCCACCCACTCATCCATCTCTCATCTGTATCTGTGCTTGACTTTGTTCTGCAGATAGAATTCCTCTAAATGGCAGGGTTTAACAAACACAGTGGAAAGAGCTTTGTTGCCTAATCATGCATATGACGGTCCAAGGGAGGGACACTGTCTGGCCTTGTTGGGTCATCTGATCCTCCCTAATGCAATGGAGACGAATAAGGTATTATTTGGCTAGGTTGGGTCATGTGCCCATATCTGTGGGTGATACTTTAAGGTGAGGAGAGAATGGTTATATTTGTATGAGAAAGATAGAACAGCTTGCTGGGCACACAAAAATAATGGTTACCTCAGTCTGCTAAAAATTCCACTGTAATGTTACCACTAATCAGTCTAGTAAACATACCTTTTTCTGAATAACATTTTATTCTGTTCAAAGCTTTTTCACTTACATATTACCTAAATTTTTGCTCAGAGTGGTGCTGAGGGGTCAGTTAAACAGACTTAGTCTCATTTCATTGATGAAAAAAACCCAGGTCTAGACTAAATAGTAGTACGTTCATACAAGGGCATAAAAATAACTGAAATATATATATATATATATATATATATATATATATATATATATATATATATATACACACACACACACACATACACACACACACATATATATGTATATTCTTTAGTCAATTATATACAAACTAGAAGATCTAGGTCTAGTTCCAGTTCTGCCACTAACAAGACTCCTGACATTAGCAAATCTTACTTCACTATTTTGGGTTTCAGAGGGAGTTGGACTAGATCAGTAGTTCCCAAACTTTAACATGCATCAGAATCACCTGGATTATTTGTTAAATGCTCATTGCTGGGCTCCGCCCCCAGAGTTTCTGACTCAGTAGGTTTGGGGTGGAGGCAGAGAATTTGCATTTCTAACAGGTTTCCAGATGTATTACTTTCCTACTGCTACTCTAACAAATCACCACAAACCTAGTGGCTTAAAACAATGCAAATTTATTATCTTACAATTCTGGAGGTCAGAAGTTTGAAATGCTTCTCACTGGCCTAAAGTCAAGATGTTGGCAGAGCTATGATCCTTATGGAAGCTCTGGAGAAGAATACATTCCTTTGCCTTTCCCAGCTTCTAGAGACTCTCTGCATTCCTTGGCATGTGGACCCTTCCTCCATCTTCAAAGCTAACAGTGTAGAGCCTTCAAATCTCTCTCTGACCTCCTCTGCTGCCTCCCTCTTCCACATTAAAGGGCCCTTGTGATTACATTGGGCCCACCCGGATTAGCAAAGATAATCTCTTTGTTTTAAGATCATCTGATTAGCAAGCTTAATTTTGTCTACAGTTTTAATACCCCCTTGCCATGGAACAAAAATATTCACAGGTTCTGGGAATTAGGACATGGAAATCTTTGGGGGCCATTATTCTGTCTACTACATCAAGGATCACTCACTGAGAACCGGTGGACTACAGAATTATTCCATTTTATTCAGCTCAAAAATTCCGATTCTAAGACAGCTAAGCAGGGCTTCCCTGGTGGCGCAGTGGTTGAGAATCTGCCTGCCAATGCAGGGGACACGGGTTCGAACCCTGGTCTGAGAAGATCCCACATGCCACGGAGCAACTAGGCCCGTGAGCCACAATTACTGAGCCTGCGCGTCTGGAGCCTGTGCTCCGCAACAAGAGAGGCCGCGATAATGAGAGGCCCGCACACCGCGATGAAGAGTGGCCCCCACTTGCCGCAACTAGAGAAAGCCCTCGCACAGAAACGAAGACCCAACACAGCCATAAATAAATTAATTAATTAATTAAATAAACCCAAAGTTTAAAAAAAAAAAAAAATCATTAAGACAGCTAAGCAGAATTGTTCTCACTTCTCTGAAAATGGATTCATTGCTTACCTGTTTTTATATTAATTCTTTCCATTGTTTGAGCTTTATTGCAAAAATAATTTGCTCCAGAGTTAAATTGCTCCCCCCAGTGAAAGCCATTTATTCCCTCAGCTACAACAGGAATAGTCCCAGTAAAGGGCTAGCTCCATGAGGCTTTCTGTCCATGAGTGCGGTTCTGGCTCAGTGGTGAGGTAACATGAGGTCTGAGGCTGGGAAGGTATGTATTCTCAAGGTTCACATCAAATAGTCTGTCTCAAGTTTATTTTGTGGTTTCAGGTTATCTACTTTTGTCATTCTTGAAGAGTTAGAAGTTTTCCTAGCATTAACTAACTGCAAGCAAGAAGGCCCTGAGAAGGCAGAGAATGTTATAAAAGGCTTCAATTTCTATCCTCTGGGCTTAAGTTAGTTATTGGTGAGACAAGGCTTTGGGTCAGGTCTCCTAAGAACCACTGGGAGTTGCTATGGGAACTGCTCTGTTGTCTACTTTTCCTTGATTCCTCCCTCGTCATCATTTTGAATCTGAGCAAACAAATCTGTCTGACAGTATCTCAAATGCATATCTTGGATCTGGAAACCGATAAAGTAATTCTCACCTTTTCCCTTTCCCTCCCTTAATCTCATCACTTATTTGCATTTAAATCTGAGTGAATCTAAACTTCCCTTTGCAGTGGAAACACTCCTTGTGTGGTAATCTGTATTTATAGTGAATTAAAGCTTGGTTTCATTTAGAAGTCATTGTATTATAAGCTACTCTATGAGAATCTGCTCTCTTCTGGGCAAAGCCTTCCTGTGGCCATTTTTGTTTCTTCTTTTAGCTCCTTTTCATCATCTTCCTGTAGTCACCTCTTTCCCCTTTGCAGCAATTTGCTCTGAATTTCATATTGTCTTTAATTTAACATGGACTTAAGCATTTTATAGGGGAATGCTTTAAGGTCTAAAGAAATAAGTCTCTGACAACAGAATAGTGAGGAAAATTTCTGTTGGTATTTAAATAACAGTATGTTTGCTGGGCTTTATCTTCCTAACCTAAAATGTAATTTTATTGACATGCATTAAAAGGAACTCTGCCAGCTTTGGAATCTTTTCTTTTGAATCCACTAATTACCTTTATTTAAATTGGTAAGTCCCCTACTGCTCTAGAAGATTTGAGGTATCTTATTAAAGATGCACATTTTCAAAACTTTCAAAAAAAGTATGCACATATACATCTATTTATACAAAATCTAGGTTAATGTAATTAATATAATTGAGCATTACATGTGATTTTGAGTTTCATGACAATGAAAGTACAAAGGTAAACTCAATTCACTATAATTTTCATCTGGAAAAATGTTAGCTTAGCATTTCCTCAGGTGAGCCAATTTTTTAGATATTATATATTTAAAAAATATTTTCAGGGATATGCAAATCCAAATGCTGATATTCAGGATGTTTATTACAGTATCGTTTATACCAGCAAAGAAGTAACTAGAAGTAAACATTGAGGAAGAGTGGTATAGTAATATTCCACACAACTATTACATACAGTGATATGTGTTCATATAGTAGAATCTTAAGATGGCATAAAAAACCATATTGAAAATGACTACTTTTCATTATGTGAAAATGTTTATGATGATACACCTAGAGTATGAATATACACTCTATAACAAAATATCAACGGTATGTTTATTTGAAGGGTGGAATTATAGATCACTTTTATTCGCTTGCATTTTTTCCACTTATCTGTATTTTTGTATGTAAACATGTATTACTCTCCAGATTTTTTTAATTAAAAAATAATTTTCTCCATAGACCTTTAGAGCAAGAGATGTTTGACAGCCTTAAGCAATATATGATACCTTAAACAATGGTTTTACTGAGAAACAGAACCGTTCTTCCTGAAATTTATCAAAATCTGATGGCTTAACTTAGTGAAGGCATTTCGTTGCATCGTGAAGCAAGGTGGTGGCAGTCCAATGAGCAATGGACTGATGACTTCAAGTGACTCAATAGATATGCGAACAAAGTCGAGCAGTGCTTCTTGAATTTTAGCATCCACACAAAATATCTGGAGATCTTGTTCAAGTGCAGATTCTGGTTCAGTAGGTCTGAGATGGGATGCCTGAGATTCTGCAATGCTAACATGCGGCTGATTCATACATGCTTTGCATAGTAAGGGCTTAGGTCACCTAAGGAACCAGGTGGAACTTACTGGTTCCCACCGCAGGCTATCCATCAGGGTCACCTGCAGAACTTTAAAAAGTACAGATTTCAGGGCCCACCTTGGATCTGGAGGTGGAACTTAGGGATAAGTATCTTATAAAACCTCCCCAGTGATTTGGATAAAGTTGGTTCAGGACAGGGTGTGTGTGAGGTTCATTTCCTGGGACAGTCTTATCTGTCACTCATTCCAGCGGTGGTTTTGACAGGAGCAGCACAAAAGCCTGCCTGGAGTGCGGCCTGTCTTGCCCTGTGTAGGAATTCGCTCCTGACTTTATAGCAGACATTGAGGTAGCAAGCTTGTCCATGTCACTCGAAGGAGGAAGCCAGGTTGATATTGCCACCCTCTCTCTGCCCTTTATGGGCCACTGTGGTTGTTTCTAGGAGGAAGGTATTAATTTTCCATAATTTACTGTAGATTCGCTCAAATAAATATATTGCTAACTGCATAATATTATCTAACTCTGTCAATGAGTTTATCTAGAAACATACTCAACAAACATGTCATTGAAACAGAGTCATTACTTTGTAATTTCGTTTCTCCCGTGTTTAACTTCTTATATAAGAAATCACATAGGTGATACCGCAGCTGTCTATTCAGAGTGGACAGATTAATTATATTTGCATGAAGTCCATGTCGGACTCTAATTGAGAAATATACTGAGCAAATGCCCACATGGACTCACTACATAAGGTTTTCATGGAAACTGAAAAACGTATGAGCTGCCAAGGAGGTCAGCGTCCTTCTGGATGTCTACTGCATGCAGAAAGCGACGTGTGACAGGACAGAACACGTCAGTTTATCCTCTGCTAGGTCTGAGCCAGCAACTCATATATGCCAGCCTGTCACTCAGAACTATGCTCGCACTACTGGTATCTACATATGCTTGTATTTGAGAGCAGTAAAGCCCTGGCTTTTGAGTTTTAATAAGGCATACCTAATTTCCACATAAAAATTGAAGGTTAACCATGCTAGCATGTGGTGGACAATTTCCATCTCAAGTGCAAATTTACTTTCCACAGACATTGCTTTCCAGCAGGTTTCTGAGAAGCCCACGTAACTGGGGTGTGTAGGACAGTTAATGAACAATTCTTTGATTAATAGATAAACTGCAACTTTGTAGCAAGCAAATCAGTGACTCTTACTAGAATACATCCTGAATGTCAGATTTTATTTTCCTGTTACCAGAGTTAGACTTTGTGCTGCAAAAGGCAGTATGACCCAGCCCCCTACGCTAAGTCCCCTCTATGGTGAATCAAGCCTTGATTTCTCTGAGATGCTCTTTGTATTATGATAACCTGCTGAGCTAGTGGGTTGCATAAATGCACAGAACCGCTGTCCAAGAGTGATTCCAAGATGAATAATTTTACTTCTTGACAAAGGAGAAGAGTTTCTCCATTTTCCCTATCCTTGCTGCCCCTTTCTCCTTGGCTGCACTCTGGGAAGCTCCCTTTCTCCTTTGCCCCAGGCACGAGTATTCACATCAATATTAAAGAAGAACTATGAGCTAAAGTTCAGGACCAGAATGATACTGATGAGCATCATTTAGCTTCCCATTTGGAGTCTTTTCAAGTTGATTTTTCTCTTGACTGCAGCTGGCCAGCATATGTGGTTCACCCGGCCACACAGCATTTTCTCTTCGATGGGGACCATTTATAATCAGGCTGCTGACCTCTCAACATTTCCTTCCTCCCCAACCTCAGCTGTCCCCTCTTCTCGGTCCTCTTCTCTTCCTACTTCCTGATTCTTCTTCCTCTTCCTCCTTCTCTGGCTACAGATAGAAGCAGGAGCCTGGCTCCTCCAGGGTCAAACACATAATGTCCTGGCTTACCTCCTGTTTGATTCCAGCCCCGTCCCTGGGGGGATGCAGTGTTATTGTTGTGGGCCGGTCTTGTAGCACCACAGGCTAATGGATTAGTTCAGCCTTCAGAGTATCTTATGACCTGTCGATATGAAATTCTAGCAATTACTGAAGTGGGAAGGCTGGGAAGTGGCTAAAGAACATTCCCTATTGATCACTCTAGAGTATGATGAACTTGTTTAAGAAAAATTGATCTGACACATTGATTTTTTTTATCAGAGAATCTTACGAATGCAATTTAAGTCATAATATTTCTTGCCTTGCAGTGTTTTCTTCACGAGGAGAATCTGTGAGGCAAAGCAGCCAATGAGAGATACTGAGAACAGTTCCAAAGCATCCTACCCCTTGCCTGCTCAGTCATTTTAGGAAATGTTTTTGTATTATACCAGTTTTTAAATGTGAGGTCTCCTCTCCTCCATGTTTTGTGTTTTTAACCCTCTCGTAAACCTTCTTCACTAAAACTCTCTCTTCCTTGCAGTCCATCACTTGTCCAGCTCTAAACTCCTAATCGAAGGTTTCTGTTTGAGGAGCAGGCCCTCTGATGTAGCATATGTGTTCTTATTTATTACATGGAGAATAGATTTTGGAAAATGAGAGTCTTAATCGTGGCCAAAGATAACCCTGTCTCTGGACATCTCTGAGAACTACTTGGATAGTGATGGTGATAGATCGCAAACCCCGGGGCCATTCACGCTCTGAGCTGTGTCACATCTACAGCACAAGCTTGGACAGCTGTTGTGTCAGCTAGAACTGCACTGTGCACTTGAAGAGGTGCCCCAAGTCCTCACCTACTTCCAAACGTCTCTCCCATGCGTCTCTATGGGCTGGCTTTCCCTTCTCTCTCCGCCTAATCTGGCATTCTCTTGGGGAGTGGATGAGTGGTTTCCAAATGTGGGTGATCAGCAGTAGCATTTTGGGAACTTCCCAAAATGCAGGTTATTGGGTCCCATTCTGGACCTGTTGAAGCGCACAATCAGGGAGTGGAGTCTGGGAAATTATAATTTAAAAGGCTTCCTAGCTGAGTCCAATTACATCCTTTTTTGGGGTCCACTGGATTAGATAACAAAGTTGTGTGAGTGCGTGCGCGCATGTGTTTGTGTGTTTGGTAAAGAAAGAGTTGGATAGAAGGGTACAAAGAGAATGTTACCCCAAATTGCAATTTATCCCTTTAGAATTCCTTATTAGCACTTTGAATTTGAATGTACACATACAGGAATTTGTTGATGAGATGAATCTAGTTGATACTAAGTCCAATAGAAAAGAGATATAGGACAGAGCGATTTCCAGAGAGGGTTGTACTGAGGATAGAGGGTAGCACAGAAGACACATTTGGCACACTTTGGTGTTGGGTCCAGGAGAAGGTCTCCTGGCAAAGCTTCAAGCTTGTGTCACAAAGGGAGAAAAGATACCTACGCCTAAAATGTCTGATGGCTCACTCGTAGTAAAGCCCACGCCTAGCTTCTCTGACGTGTGTGGAAGAAACCAGTTTCCTTCCAAATTAACAAACTGTGTTGAAAGTGGAGAACCATTCCCAGACCTTTCAACACAAGAATTCAGGGGTTGTGTCTTTAATTACCTTGTCAAGCCTCACAGAGAACATTCTAAAGTAGTTGCACCACAAGAGAAATGCAGGTTGCCTGCATTCCAGAATACATCCAGGAAATCTGTTCCCAAATGATTTTCCATTCCATTATCTCAAAGACCTGCTTCCAAGGGTGAAATTTTTAAGCAACTTTGCTGCTTGCTTTGTGAGTTTGAATAAGCTGAGAGGTAGGTCAAAAGAATCTTGTGCAAGTTACTTAAATTGGAGATTACTTGGCAAATAACCTAAATTTCAGTGCAGTCTAGTAAATTCAGCTTTTAACCATTTAATACTTACCAGTGGTTACTTTCTTCTCTGGGCTTCTGCAAAGTAGACTAGATGGTTTGCCACAGTAGTTCCTAGTCTTGACTGCACTTTAAAATCACTAGGGAACTGTCACAGGTACTCAGGCTTGGGTCCACCCCCAGATATTCTGACTTAATTGGTCTGGGGTTAGGTCTGAGCATTTCTGTAAAAGCTCCCGAGGTGATTGTAGATTGTGGCCAAATCTGAGAACCCCTGGTTTATTTAGATTTGAGGGCAGCAAATTGAAATTTTGCCACAGTTTGAAATCTTTATTTAATTTGCTGCTGGACTTCTGGAGACGACAATGCACAGCAGAGATGGGAGGTACCTTCTGTCTGCCAAATTTGGGAAAAAACCAAAGGCCTCTCATTTCAAGTACTTCTCAGGTAGCACGTGGGCTCTCTTCAATACGCGGCTCAGCTTTCAGCAAAATTGTTAATTACAGATCATAATAAGCTGTTAGAAGCAAAACACACATAATTTGAAAGTGAAATGAGGCACAGTACACTGATAAAGCAATTGTTTGTTTAAGAGGTGATTAGCAACAGCAAAACAAGCAAACTGATACTTGAACCTGAAAGAAATTACACCCATTTGCAATTGGTAGATTCTTTGGTTATTTGGGCATCGCAGCCTAATGCAAAGGTACGAGTCTGTCGCTGTCAGCTTTCCTCTCTTCTGTGTGTGATGTAGGGAAGGTATAGTCTATGCCATCTTAGAACTAAGATCATATTAAAAGAATAGCCTGTCAGAAGAAATAAGGAAAGGGAAGTGTCTTGGTTTCTCAAAGAAGCACAACTGAGATTTAAATTGTTCTGAGCTATGATAAATTATAAGGCTTTAAAACCACTATAATCACTGAATGAACAAAACAGTTTGCCTTGGTGCCTTTGGTAATTATGCCTTTTTGGTCTCCTTCACTTTCAGATTATTTTCCCCTTGTAAATGTTACACTCTGGCACCCGTGTGCTGTGTCAAAGCGTGTTAATCTCAGTGTGAAATGCGGGGGTTGTCTTGAAGAGTAAGTGAGCCCAGAAATATTTGCAATTCAGACCAGGTTAGGTAAAAACACCATTAACGTGACATTTGGTGACAATAGCTTCTGAATCACAACTCCATCTGGGGTATGGGGTGGGGTGAGGTGGGGGATCACCCACTAACCTCACAGGAGAGTTTTACTTGAGTGAGTAATCTTGGGGGGCTCAGCCTCGTTCCTGGAAATTCCCAGGGTGGTAGCTTCACGTGGAATAGATGCCGGTTAATGCATAAGGGCTCACAGGCTGAGGAGAGATCACTGTGTTATTAGGGTAGATTGCAGCACTCGAGATGGGAGGTTTAATAAACAACGGAGGTTAACAGGAAATCCTTAGCTTTTTGTTGCCCGATAATGCATTCAAATTTTTCAGGCTGCGCTTGCTAAATTGAGGAAGGGCCTAATTGGTACTTACGAGAGTCACCACGGTTCAGAGTCCAGGTTCCAGGCCCAAGCACACTCTCCGATTCCAAGGTTGGCAGCAGAATGTGAGGCTGCTCTGTGTAGCTCATCTGGTATTGTTGTCTTTGGAAAGTTTCAGCAGGAAAGCCTCTATCTGGCGTCTTGAGTGAGAAGGTGGAGACAACAGTCAACCTTGGTGCCACCACATTTTCAGGTTGCCTGGCTCTCTGGGTTAATGTTGCCTTCCATCTAGGGGCAGAGCCTGTACCTTCCAGTTTCCTTGGAGATAACAAGTGCACATGCTCAGCTGCTTGGATAAGAGCTAACACTTATTGAGCAATTACTTTGTGCTAGGCATCATTCTATGCATGTCACCTGTATTACCTTCTTTAACAAGGATCTCATGAGGCAGGCACTTTCATTCTCTCAACTTTACAAAAGAGGAAAAGGAGACAAGGAGTGGTTGCCCGAGGACTCAAATAGTGGAGCTGGATTGGAACCAGGCCGTCGGACTCCGGAACAGCCAAGTTACATGCCTTCAAAGATACAAACTCTTCCCTCTTTCTGTGCTTCCCACCTGCCCCACCCCACCTCCCAGCTTTCTCACAACCCCAGGACTGGGGGCAGATAACCCAGTACCGGGCCAGTCTCCCCTCTTGGCCCTGGAAGAGGCTCCAAAGTCCTTGTTTTAGAAAGTTAGTCTTTATCTGATATCGTGCCTTTCTGTAGTTTGATTCGTACAGTGCTGGGGTTTATGGACTTGTTCTGGAGCAGAGGTCTTAAGGGAGAGCCTGTAGGTGGTATTCGTTGTGACCTCCTTAGATGATGTCATAATGCATCCTCTCCAAAGGACCATGCCTGAGCCTCCCGGTAGGCTGGTTGTAAACAGTACAACAGACCAGGGGATTTACAAATCCTAGAGAGATTGCAGCTGGGGCTGCAAATGTATAACCCAAAAGGCAGGGAGACAACGTGAAGTCTGATAGGGTTGCCTGGAGGTATTAGAGAGGCCAACAATCCTATAAATGTAATTGGTCTTTCGAATTAGTTGTGATGGACTCATCAGCCTGCACGTCTTATGCAGCCTGACTGGCTAGACTCAGGACCGCATGCATAATGGCCCTCTTTGACATTTATAAGCCTAGGCCATTTATTTTGAGTCAAACCTTCCAGGTGTGCTTCTTGATTCAGACTGCCGAGAGCTGCCTTCACGTGGGGAGCTGGTCTTGTGCCTGAATGTGCAGTGGCCTGGTTTGCATGCAAGACCAACTCTTGCCTCCCGTGTACCATCACAGGCTCTCAGAATGTTCCCTCCTTTCAGCCTCCTTGTGCAGCTTGTTTTGAATCTACTTCTGCCTCCTGCCACTTCCTCCTCTTACTAATGAGCCTCTCTGGGTGAGACAGTATGACATCTAAGGGCCTCTGGGAGCAGCAGAAAAAACTGTCGGTCTGTCCACAGAGGAGTCCCATGGCACTGACCATTTATCTGTGGCCATGTGGGCCCCATAAACAAAGCAAATCTGTCCGGCTCTCCCTCCCTCTATGGCTTTTGGGCCTGTGCAAGTGCATTTCCCAGGACAGTTGCAGGGGACACCAAAACTTGTCTTCATTATGGCTCTGACTCATAGCCCAATTAATGGTGTCAAGAAGTGAAACATGGTCCCCAGGCCCAGCTGCCTTTTGAAAGCAAGTCCCAGCCTGTTCAGAGGAGTAACGAATGGTGCTCCAGAGAAGGCGGCTCAGGATCTCTCCTGCCAGCTGGTAGCCAGGGGGAGGGGTTCTGAAAGGCGCTGTGCGGTGTCAGCTCTCAGTTTTGGGGTGTGAATGCACTTGGTCTCAAAACTGAGTGAGAGGGAGGGCGGGAGAGCGGGAAGGGAAGTGAAAATGTCCGTTGCTTCCCCTGACTTCTGAGAGAGGTCACCTGCCTCAACTACCCTGGATTTCTCAAGTTTAAGGCAGGCCGACCTGTCACCTTGAGGTCTGAGATTCTTTAGGAAGAATCTTCTCATTCACATTGACCAGACACTCATTTTCCCCCTCTGGGGCCCTTGCGTGGGCTGCTTATGACGTGCCTTTCCTGACAACACTGCCACCGGTGTGTAGGGGAAAGGCCAGCATCACGTGGCCATTTTCCAGCTTCCATTCTCGAGGTTATTTTGTAGGTTGAGATGTGTTAATTTCCACAGGGGGGTGTGCTAGGAAGGGCTCTCCGCGAGACCAGGGCATACTGTTCCTTCAGACACCTGACTGAGCGCACACAATTTTACAACACGCTTCCCCTTGGCTGAGTGGTAATGCTCCTTTCTAGGAAGCCATTTACTTCTTTCTGAATAAATCAGACCTCTTCACAAATCACATGCAGAGCCCCTTTCATAACACTCATGAGAGCTGCCGTTGGGTGCCACAGAGACACGTTGAGAGGGTCCCCGATGCTCCCAGCAGCCCATCCAGTGGGGAAACGATCCCCATTTCTCGGGTGAGCTCTGTTCTTCATTTTGAAGGAAGGCAATGGCTAGAGAGGACCGTGGCTGGGCTTCACCTCAAAAGGGAGCTGGGAGCTGAGCTGCTGGGTCCTGCAGTTAAAAGCCCATCTCTTCTTACTGCTTTCTCACCCCCTGCAGTCGTCTCGGGATTTTTAATATCCCAAGAGGCCTGAACCTTATTTCATGTCTCCAGGAGAGAAGGCGGGGTCTCCAGGAGGGTGAATCTCCCAGGGAAAGGTTCGGAAGGAGGAGAGCACCCCAGCAGCACCACCCAGACGCCTGCGGCCTCTCAGGTCTCCGCCAGCGGCCTCCTCCCTGGAGAGGACTGAACCCAGCTTTGCCTGGGTTCTGGGAGATGACAGCCTGTGGTGACAGGGAGGCAGTTGAACGCCCCCCGCCCCCGCAAGGATCCCCTAAGGATCCTTTTCTTCTGTTGCAGCCAAACGCTGCTCATTTGAGAGCTTGGGAAACAAAACAGTCTTTGTTGCGTAAACTGAAATCATTCCCATGGCTGATCGTCCCAGCGGTCCTGTTATTAACAATACTTCCTCCTCCTCCTCCCGCTCGCTCCTCCCCTCCGCCCACTCGCTCCTCCCCCTCCTCCCCCCTCCTCCCCCCTCCTCCCCCTCCTCCTCTTCCTGCTCCTCCTCCCGCTCGCTCCTCCCCTCCGCCCACTCGCTCCTCCCCCTCCTCCCCCTCCTCCCCCCTCCTCCCCCTCCTCCCCCTCCTCCTCTTCCTGCTCCTCCTCCCTCTCGCTCCTCCCCTCCGCCCACTCGCTCCTCCCCCTCCTCCCCCTCCTCCCCCCTCCTCCCCCTCCTCCTCTTCCTGCTCCTCCTCCCGCTCGCTCCTCCCCCTCCTCCCCCTCCTCTTTCTCTGCTCCCCCCACTCCCTTGCCCTCTATGATTCTTAATCATTACACTTCTGCAACACGACAAACCTCACGGAATCTTGCCAAAGCGAGAGGCCCCAGGGAGTTAGTACTAAAAGTAAAACAAGAGCCAAATTCATTTGGAAAGGTTTGGGTTTCATGGGAACCGTTTGGTGCAATGAGAAGGAGAGAAGGGGGAGGCGGCCCAGCTGATTGTCTCCCGGGATGGTTGCCCAGGGAGTGGGGCCATGAACTGGATTAGTCATTGTTCACCGATTTTAGATCATGGTTGTCTCTGAGAATTTGAGGAGTCTGCATAGCGACACAAGGTTTGGGGTCTCAGTCGGGTTTCCCCGAGTCCTCAGTCCAAGGGCTAATGCTCTGTTCACTTCTGACTTCCCCCCACCCCGGCTTCTTTATCTATCTTAGTTAGAAGCCCAGTGGACACATGTCCTTAGCCCATGTCACTTATTGCCTTCACTGGGACACTTTTGAGAGTGACAGAGGCACTATTGGTAACTACGCGGGGACAACATACATCATCTGAGATGGTCCCAAGCAAAACGTGACATGGTGTCTCTCTCCTTGCTCTTGTTATGGGGTTTGGTAGCAAGATCCAAGACTGGGAAGTGGGTTCTACCGTGAACTACCTAGAATTTCTGGGCAACCCTCAGCTTACCCAACTGTAAAAATCAAAGAATTGGACTGTCTTCATTGTTTCTTTGTGTGCTGGCGTTTTGAATCCTCTTATCATTTACGTGAATGGAAGAAAAAGTATTTTGGGTGACACATTTTGCCTCATACTGGTAGGTTCAATCAATGCATCCACTCAAATATCTAGGAAAAAGGAGTACTTGGTCTTGGGAATTCCCTGGCGGTCCAGTGGTTAGGACTCTATGCTTCCACTGCTGGGGGCCCGGGTTCGATCCTTGGTTGGGGAACTAAGATCCTGCAAGCCATGGCCAATAAATAAATAAATAAATTTAAAAAAAAAGTACTTGGCCTGTGAGAATAATGTAGTGCAAAGAGCCTGGGAACTACCATATATGAGGGTCTGTCCTTTTCTGAAAGAACGGGGCAATGCTTTCATGGAACTGCTCCTCCTTGTTCCAAGTAACTGACCGTGGTATTCAGTACTGATTATTCCTGGAGCACCCACAGTTCGCTGAGGGCTTCTGCAGGAGCATCTCGGGGGGGAGGCATTCTCTGTCTCGAGGACCTAGGCTCTCAATTATATGGAAAAAACAAGCCTGCATTTAAAAATACACTAGCTGGGAAGGTACTGAAATCCCAGAGCTCCTTGACAAGGCCCAGGTTTAGGCCTAATTTGGGGGAAATTCTAGCATCGGGATTTCACTATTCACCTTGTACATCTCGAATAAGCAGGAACCACAAACATTAAAGACAGTGGAGGGCTCATGGGCGGGTGAGAATGAGTTCAGGGCAGAGAGCCCTGGACCCTGAGGCAGGCTTGTTTGTGGTTATTCTGGGTTTGCCATTGATGTTCAGGATGTCCACAGGCAGATCCTTTACACTTCTTTCAAAGATTTCATTTTCTCCTGCTGTTCGCACTGAATGATAATTGAGACCAGAGCAATGTAAATGGCTTGCCATTCTGCATTTTGAAGTTAAGGGGCGCACTGCAAAGCTGGCAGTGGCGTGTGGAGGAAGTAGTGGGTCTGGTGTTAGGAGGACACAGATTCTAATCACTGGACCTCACCTGCTTTGTGTGACCTTGCCGGGTCTTTTTGTGCTAGAAGTGTCTATTTTCTCATTGGAGGGTGGGTTTTTTTTTAAGTAGCAGAATCCTTTAAAAAAGAGGAAACTTTATATAGATCTTACATAGATTCCCCAGTATTAAAAAAATGTGTATGTGTGTGTGTATATATATATGTATTTGTTGAAATAACTTTCTAGGCCCAAGATGTAGCTGCTCCTGTCCAGGGTACACATCAGCAAACCAAATCTTAGATGACTTTTGTTAGTGCTCCACTTGACCAGAAACCCAGTATATCCAGTCATTTGATCCCCAAACACCAGGCCAACTCTGGGCTCTATACTTACTTGTTTGTTCCTTATTCATTTTCTGTTTTTCTTTTCCTTGCTTCTCATTCTTTATCCTATAAAAGCTTCCTGCCTTCTGCCCCATTTTGCAATTCTCTGGACCCTTGAGAGTGGAGAATGCCTGCTTCATGTAGTGTTAAAGTTTGTTTGTATCTCGTAAATTGTCTTCTTTAATCATTTTAACATGTATAGAAAGCTGTTTGGATTAAAGGGGGCTTAGGACCCAGAATGGTGCCAGCTCAGGCTTCCCCCCTGGCAACCCTCATAGCTCCCTGAGGCATTTCCTCAGCTTGGCCTCGGCCAGTGCTGAGGCTGGGGTGAACTTTAGAAGGTGCCATGCCTCAGTCTGATGCGCCTCTGCACCAGGCCTTAGCCAGCCCACAGGGCGAGAGGAGCAGGCGCTGGGTGGAAGTGCCTCCTCTCCCTTTGGTTTGGTGCACATGCCCAGGCCCAGCACAGTGACCCCCAGTGCTGGGAAACTGTGGAGCACCTCCCACAAGCTCCTTCCAGAATTTGGCCTTCTGGCTAATAGATGCGGCCTTTCTGGATTGAGAACTGGAGCCTACGGCACAGGTAACCATTGGAGCTGTTGGATGATACAGACAGGAACCAGAAGCAAAGTGTTTGTCCGTCAGTCAAGATGTCTGGCTCCTGAGACACCCCTCCGCCTGAAAGCCGGCTGTCCCGGTTCTCTGGCCGCCAGACCTGCTGCTCTCTCGGCAGTTCTGGTGCTCAATTTGATTGTTACCCAAGCAGGTTATCTGCAGGTTATCTGGGACTGTGAAATAGGATTCTTGAAGGCTAGAGTGAAGCAAGTGGCCCTTGGGGACCAGACACCTTAGGTTGTAAATCAATCTCTGCAGTTCAGACGCTACAGCGGTTAGACGTTACAAGGTGAAGAGTGGCCCCCTTGTGGGACATCCTGCAGCGATTGCCATGTTAGCTGGGAAGATTGTGTTTCTGGAAACGATCGGATGGAAGATACAGAATCCCCTCTGGGGACGATGTTTTGGACACGTGGGAGCATCTGTTAACAGGAAATGAGTATAGCTGGGTCCTGGGAATGATCTGGGGAGTAGCTTCTTTTTCTTTTTGTACGAAAAAGGAACAGATGCTTGCATAAAATGTATTTCTTGATAATTCTGTTCAATACTTAAACAACTCCAGTCCTACACACCAGGAAATGAAGAGTGGATATTTTGTAGCTGTTTGAATCTCCTTAGAGTCCTAGCATCCTGAATAATTATGTCTCCTAAACTTTCATTTTCTTGGATTATTTCTAAACAATCAGCTATATGTTTGAGTTATACTTGGGAAGAGTCACCAAGTGACTTGCGTTAATGAACTGATGAGGCCATAGACTGTCCCATGATAATACCTGAGAAAATCCAGATTCAAAATGTGTAAATCAAGTGTTGAACTTAAATTTTTCAGTTTGGGAAATTGAAAAAGTTCTGGAGATGGATATGGTGGTGGTTGCACAATATTGTGGATGTATTTGATGCTACTGAACTATGCATTTAAAAATGGTTGATAAGGTAAATGTTATCTTCTGTAAATTTTAGAATAAAAAAAAATTAAAAAGAATTCAGGTCCTAGTTTTTGTTTTTAGGCTTTGCGCAATCCAAACCAAAGGTACTTTGGCTTTGTTTTTAGATTCATGACCCATGTGAATATGGCATATTTCGTATCTCCCCAGACTCTTCAGCTCACTTGTGAGTCTCAGGTTCCCAAATATTAATTCTCATTTCTCTGTCACATGGTTCCTGCTCATCCATTTCAAACACCAGGGAGCAAAATAAAAGCAGGCAATGTTTCCATTGCAGAAATTCGTATAAAAGCTAATGATGTGAGGGCCTTGCAAAGATTTCAGAACCTGTGTTTACTTTGGAGAAGCATCCAAAATTTAGAATGGTGGGAGCTCCTTTCACTAACTGCCAGTTCACGCTTTACTGTCTTCCTGCCTCTGAGCCCTTCATTCCATAAGTGCTCATCACATCCTACACTGTTCATGGTACCGTGTTAAATGCGTTTGAGAAGTTATCAGACTCATCTACCCTCTAGGTAGAGGCTCTAGAGATGTGTGCATAATGAAAACAAAAGAATGGACAATATCCTGAAATAGACCCCCTTCTAACATTCACTCAACAATTACTCATTGATCCCCAAAACATGCCAGATACTTTAGTGATTATGGGATTTCAGAAACAGCAGAAAGGCCCTCCAGGGAGGGGCATTAGGGAACTGTCTCTGGAAGACATGGCATTTCAAGAAGCTAGTTCCTGAAGGTTGTGTAGTATTTGAGGGGCATTCCACAAAGTAAGAATGGAATAAAAAAAGATAAGAAGGAGGAAATCAAAGGGTATGTATGGGGAAGAATAGGCTATATCACATGGGTCAGCAGACTTTTATTGTGAAGGGCCAGATAGCAAATATTTCAGCTTTGTGGGCCATATGGTCTCCATTGCAGATACTCGTAGACAATATCTAAATGAATGGATGTGGCCATGGTCCCAATAAAACTTTATTTACAAAAACAGGTGTAGGTTCATTTTGACCCACTCTCCATAGTTTGCTGACTCCTGAGCTGGAAAGTAGGATGGATGAAGGGATGCAAGAAGGAAGTAGCCCAGAGTCTGATCAGAGTAGTACTTGCACACCAAGCTAAAGACATTTTTCCAAAGTAGCAGTCAGAAGACACATGTCTTGAAGCAAAGTGAATGTCTTGATTAGAACCAACAACCTTAAATAGCATCTTTCTCAAAGGAGGCCCCATAGTTGTCTCTTTCAGAAGCACTTCTGGGGACTTTTTTTTTCTAGTATTATTCATTCACTATTACAGTCATAAATTCTTAGAGCTTTAAAAGTAGTTTGGTACCAACCTTATAAATCACTTGCTCTTACCCACTAAACAAGGAAAGGAGAGGTGGTTATAAGTTTCTTCCAAATTTTCTGTCTTGGGAGGTTATTATAGATGAGAGTAGGGTGTAAGAATTAGCCAAGATTCTTGCCTTGGTCTTTCCATATATTCTACCACAGCTCCTTTGAGTAAGGCCTAGAGTTTTGCAATACCTTCACGGCCTTGCAGATTAGAACACTTGTCTTTTCAACCTGAGTCCCCTGCTCTCAGCTTTCGAAGTCCTGAATTTCTAATTCAAATTGTACTTTTCCAGGCCTCATCTTGCTTGACCTATACAGTGTTTAAAGCTCCATACTCCTTCCTCCTGGTTACTGCCCTGCTCTGGGTTTTGTGATATCACTTTCTCCTGGCTTTTCTAATTTACTTGTGACTCAGCTTCTTGGCCTGGTCCATGGACCCCAACGCCAGTGGCAGAGTTGGTGTGCCCACCTATTTATGCAGTTCTGTTAGGAGGCCCATTTGGATAACAAATCTAAAGCCACAGCTTCCTTCTTGGCCTCTTTTGGTAGAAAAGGTGGTACTTTAGTCTCTTAATCAGTGTTGCTCCACTATTTTATTTCTTCATTTGCTCAGGGAAGAAAGGGTGCTATTTGTTGGGCCTTTCAGATACCCCAACATTATCCCCCTTTCTATCTAAATACTCCGTAGCTACTTAGAACTCAATATGTCTAAACAGTTCGTCTAATCCTGAACACATCTGTTTTATTTATTTATTTAAAAAAATTTTTATTGGAGTATAGTTGCTTTACAATGTTGTATTAGTTTCAGGTGTACAGCAAAGTGAATCAGTTATACATATACATGTATCCACTCTTTTTAAAAATTCTTTTCCCATATAGGCCATTACAGGGTATTGAGTAGAGTTCCCTGTGCTATACAGTAGGTCCTTACTAGTTACCTATTTTATATATAGTAGTGTGTATATGTCAATCCCAATCTTCCAATTTATCCCTCCCCCTCCACCTTTACCCCCTGGTAACCAGATTGTCATACTGAGTGAAGTAAGTCAGACAAAGACAAATATCATATGATATCGCTTATATGTGGAATCTAAATAAAAGGGTACAAATGAACTTGTCTACAAAACAGAAATAGAGTTACAGGTGCTATTTTATTTTTCAAAAAGAAGATTTTTCTCCTTGAATTTGCCATCTTTAAAATGGTGTGATTTTGTATCCATTAACCTAAGCTAGAAACCTAGAGTCATCCCAAACTCTTCTTTTTCCCTAACAATATTCTCTGGCTTCAGTCTCTTTCATACATCCCATCTTCTTCATCCGTCTGACACTGACATCATACAGGTCATCAGAATCTCTGCTAGGTTCCTGAAACAGCTTCTTAACAAGTCTCACTGTTTCTAGTCTTACGCCTTCCAGCTCAGTTTTCCTTTCTGTAGCCAGAATAATCTTTATAAAAATACAAAGCCAATTACGTCATTACCTGGTTAAAAAATCATGCTATGTTTTTTTCCTTTGCCTTCAAGGTAAAATCAAAACTCTTAGGATGACAGTAGGACCCTTTGTGATCTGACCCCACTTATGCTTCCAGCCTCATCTCCCAGCATTTCACCCGACCATATATTCTTAGTTCTAGCCATTTTTTGCGATTTTAAGTTCTCTTAATCTATCTTACAGATTCATGCCTCTATCTCTATGCACACAGATATCATTTCCTCTCTTGAAGATCAGATGAATATTTTACTTGTCTTTTAAAATTTGGCTTAAATAGCACCTCCACTTTGCCTTTCTTTCACTCACTTTCCAATAAAGTATCACTTCTTTTAATTCCCCATAAATGGCAGACAGAAATATAAGGCTTAGATTAGACTCACATAAATCTTGATAGATATGTAAAATGGTGACTATAATATCAGTTGCTGATCATTGATATCTCAGAAGATCTCAGGAAAACCTATTGATCAAGCACAGCTAAGCTTATTAGGCCTACCAAAGTAAGGGAGAAGGTTAATTTGGCTGACTTGTAGTAGTGTCTCAAAATGGAGAAATGAGGGGTGGGTATATATGACATTTTAGGACCTAAGCTGTGTGATTTTAAGGTGGGTCTTTCAAGGCAGGGAATTGGTTGGGATTGGGCCGGTGACTATGATAAAATAACTTTTGGTTGGTAGACATAGCTAGGCAAGATCTTAAAGCAAGCCCTGATGAGCAAATTTAGTCTTGATAAGGTATTTTAATTGGTTCATAGTCTTATCTTCCAGGAGCAAATATTTCATGGCACAAAAGGGTACTTGCTTTTGCTTGGTCCTACTATTTTTAGCACACAAGCAGGAAAATATTTTTCCAGGAAAGTATGTTGGTTTAACTTCTCACTATCTCATAGGGATATTGTAAGGATTGACTGATTTTAATGCATATGAGATATCTATCATAGTGCTTCTATAGCAAGTTCTCGATAAAAAGGATTTATAACTGTTCCTCTGTATATTCCGTTTGTTAGAACACCTACAACCCTTTATTTCAGTGATTTGTTTTAACATCGCTCTCTCCTACTATATCGTAAGAGCTCAAGTACCTGCGCTATGTTTTATTCATCTTGTTTCTCCAGCTCCTAGCACAGAGCTTTGCCACTTAATGGGTTCTCAGTAAATGTTTGTAGAATAAATGAATGGATGTGTTGTGTTAAATACATTCTGTGTATGTGGGTTGACGCTGAGGAACTTGTTATGTTGGTGACTAGCATGAGAAGGGAAGAGAGGACAAAAGCTTCCTAGAATGCAGGAAGTGAGTGAAGAAATGGAGAATCTAATTTTTCTCTTTCTCTTGCATGCTAAGGATCAACTCTCTTGCACTGAAGCTGAATACATTTAGCAGATAGCCATCCATCATTCCCTGTTTGCAGACAAGAGCAAGCGATAGCTCCATTAACTCTGCCCACGTAACTCGTGGAGCAAAACCTCCAAGGTTGGTTTGGATTGGGACCTGGTGCTACCTGATGTGGAACAGGGCAGAGAGGCTGAGAAGGACAAGCATGGCTGGTGACTGTTTCTTATGTTTAATGGGAAAACCTTGAACTATTGCAACCCTCAGCACTAAGAAGGTAGGGATGACTTAAGAGAAAACCAGGGCCATACAGCAACAAAATGATATTGATGGTTCTGCATCTTAACAGTGAGTGACACTGTTCATGTTAAATACAACATTGAGTCTTTTGCATTCTGGCTACATTTCCCTTTTTGCTAGGAGACCTTTCTATACGACACAGGTCAGTGGCCTTGCAAATCATGTATTTGCTCCAATCAGAACTGAAGCAAAAAAAAAAAATTTTGGATTGTGTAATAGCTGTCTGATCTTAGTTTATACTTCTTTTAGAGCTTTGAGGATAGGGCATCATACTTAGTTCTGTAAAGATCTGGGGGTTTTTTTTGTTTTTTGTTTTTTTTCACTCTAGTATGCTTCCCTAAGGGGAAGGTCAGCATCTTATTCAGTATTATAATGATTGCCAGGCCCTTTTCCCATGTATCCCAGTACTGATAGTGCCTGGCACATAACAGAAAATGTTTGTAAATTCGATGGTGATGAAGTGAATGTACATAGGTGGAGCAGCTGAGTGAATCAAACAAGACATTTCTTTTAAAATTATATTAATTTTTTCTTATTTTGAATTATAAAATGTTTCATTGGGAAAACCATAATTAAAAACAACTTTATACACCTGAAATTAACACAACATTGTAAATCAACTATACTTCACCTAAAAAAAAAAACTTTAAAAAGGGAAAAAAAAATCCTTAAACTTAACACTGTTAGCAAGCGTTCCAGTCACTCACTTTCATACACACACACTATACACACACATACATACAACATATAAATATATAAGTATGTAGACATGTATATACAAATATAAAATACATTTATACATATTTGTGTGTAAATATGTATATATGTTTAAGTCTCATATGTATATCAGTGAAATTAGATTTTGATTAAAGAAATAATTTTGAACCTTATTTTTTTATCATTATTATATAGTGAAGGACTTTCACATGTTTTAAGATATTTTTGGAAATATTTTTATTAACTGTATCGTTTTTCATCTTATAGCTGTACATTATTTACTTAAATTGTTTCTGAGTCTTCTAACCCTGCAGGAGCAACATTGTACACAAATCTTATTGCATAATCTCCATTTATGTCTTTACAAGAAATTCTAAATTTATGGTAAGGGACATTTTGGATCAAAGGGTAAGAATATTTTTAAGACTTTTATCCATGATACCACATTGCTCTTCTTAAAAATTATACTGATTTATGATTCCCTCTGCAGAGTGTGAGCTTTCTTTTTCCTGTATCGGTTTTAATGGTAGGTTTTAACGTTAGAGAAAAAAACTGGTGTCAATCTTAAAGGAAAAAAGTAAAATTATATTGTTTTAATTTGCATGTGTTTCACCATTTTGAATGACTTATGCATTTCTTCTGTTTTACTATTAATGTTCATGATTTTCTTATTGACTTGGCAATAAGAGCTTCTTATAGATTGAGGATATTTTTTATTAATTTTTTTCCAGGTTGTTGTTTATCTTTTATGTTAGAGTTGACACACATATTAAAAGTTATGTGAAATCAAATATATCCATTTTTCCCCAGTGTAGATTTTTCCTTTGCAATTATGCTTAGAAATTTTACTACAAAGTCAGATAAACATTCATCAAGAATTCCATGCTTCTTTGGTTTTATTTCTTATATTTAACTCTTTAATTTGACTGGCATTCTTAGGTGTAACATATGAGTTAAGGATGATATAACTTTTTTTTTTTAATTGGGGTATAGTTGCTTTACAATGTTGTGTTAGTTTCTGCTGTACAGTGAAGTGAGTCAGCTATATGTATACATATATCCCCTCTTTTTTGGATTTCCTTCCTATTTAGGTCACCATGGAGCATTGAGGTGAGAACCTATACAGCAGGTTCTCATCAGTTATCTATTTTATACATAGTATCAGTAGTGTATATATGTCAATCACAATCTCCCAATTCATCCCACCCTCCTTGGTATCCATGTGTTTGTTCTCTACGTCTTTGTCTCTATTTCTGCTTTATAAATAAGATCGTCTATACCAATTTTTTCAGATACCACATATATGCGTTAATATATGATATTTGTTTTTCTCTTTCTGACTTACTTCACTCTGTATGACAGTCTCTAGGTCCAGGGGATAATATAACTTTTTAAACTTGAAATAATTTTGTGATTGTCCCACTCTATTTTAATAAAGAATTTTAACTGTCCCAGTCTAATTTAACACATAATCTTTCTCTTCCTCATTAATTTGATATTGTACTAAAATCTAATGTAACTCGAATTTTCCCATGCATCATGAGCCTGTGGATATTAATTGGATCATTTTAACGATAGTTATTTAAATTTCACTAGGATGTGTTCCCTGTTTCAGCAAACTCCAGTTGTTCATCTTACACCCCTCGTGCCCCCTTCCCCCCAACTCTCTATCCCAGGACCCATTCCCTTTCAAGTATTCTGGGCATTCTTAGGAGCTGGCTCATTTGTACTCTTGGACAAGTCTGACTAAAGATTTTGGGGACAGTGCTCTTGCCTCAAAATCAAATATTTGTCCTGGCCTTCCTGTTACTTCACTTAAGTGGAAACAAACAGTTGATGAGATAAAGTCTTTCTTTATATATGCATTAGAGCTAATCAAAGAAGAAAGAATGACAGAATTAAAATATGCCATCTTGTAACCCCTAACATAATGAGTAATGGTAATATTTTCAATGGCTGCTAAGACTACTAGGTAAAGAGCTGATTGGGAACTTTTTAAGGGAGGCTATGGCTGTAATATATATAAACCCCCGATCAATCTTAACATGAAGGAAAGAGACAACCAAACATTACATACCTCATGATGGGATTCTACTACACAACTTTTTTAAAAAATTGAAATATAGTTGATTTACAATATTATATTAGTGTAGAGCATAATGATTCAATATTTTTATAGATTATACTCCATTTAAAGTAATTAGAAAATAATGGCTATATTTCCCTGTGCTGTATAATATATCCTTGTTGCTTATCTATTGTATACATAGTAGTTTGTATCTCTTAATCCCATACACCTTTCTTGCCCCTCCCTGTTCCCTCTCCCCACTGGTATCTACCAGTTTGTTTTCTATATCTGTAAGTCTGTTTCTGTTTTGTTATATACGTTTGTTTGTTTTACTTTTTAGATTCCACATATAAGTGATAACATATAGTATTTGTCTTTCTCTGACTTACTTCACTAAACATAATACTCTCTAGGTCCATTCACATAGTTGCAAAGGGCAGAATTACATTCTTTTTTTATGGCTGCCATTATATATCTATCTATGTCACATCTTCTTTATCCATTCATCTGTTGATGGACACTTGGGTTGCTTCCACATCTTGGCCATTGTAAACAATGCTGCTATGAATATCAGGGTGCATGTATTTTTTTGAGCTAGTGTTTCGGGGTGTGTTTTTGGAAACCCAGGAGTGGAATTGCTTCATATGGTAGTTCTATTTTTAGTTTTTTGAGGAACCTCCATACTGTTTTCCATAGTAGCTGCACCAATTTACAATCCCACCAACAGTGTACAAGGGTTCCCTTTTCTCCACATCCTTGCCAACATTTGTTATTTGTAGATTTTTTGATGATAACCATTCTGACAGGTGTGAGGTGGTATCTCATTATAGACCTGAATATACATTTTTCCAAAGAAGACATACAGGCAGCTAACAGGCACATGAAAAGATGCTCAACATTGCTAGTTATTAGAGAAATGCAAATCAAATCTACAATGCAACTTTGAAGTATTCTTACTAAAAATATCCAACTTGAATATGCTCAAGCCTCGAGATCCAATTACTAGCTTTCTAGAAACACAGGGGCTATGGGAACATGTTAAACAACACCATGAAGATATAATTAACATTTTATTTTGTTTTAAGTAGTCCCTTTTTCTACATAGTACCTTAGCATCTAACTCAGAGGAAGCTATGTCAAGATCTGCTAGGTGCCATTTTTAAATGGAAATACAACCACAAATTTTTGGTTACCTACTAGGGACATTTTTTCTGTTTCATATAGGAGTAATATTGAGAAAAATATTGAGTTACCACTATGAGAACAAATAATATAATTACTAGATGAAAGAGGCTGGTTCTTTGTTCTAAACAGCACTTTTTTTTTTTAACGTCTTTATTGGAGTATAATTGCTTTACATTGTTGTGTTAGTTTCTGCTGTATAACGAAGTGAATCAGCTATATGTATACATATATCCCCTTATCCCCTTCCTCTTGCGTCTCCCTCCTACCCTCCCTATCCCACCCCTCTAGGTGGTCACAAAGCACGAGCTGATCTCCCTGTGCTATGCAGGTGCTTCCCACTAGCTATCTATTTTACATTTGGTAGTGTATATATGTCCATGCTACTCTCTGACTTCATCCCAGCTTACCCTTCCCCCTCCCCATGTCCTCAAGTCAATTCTCTACATCTGTGTCTTTATTCCTAAACAGCACTTCTGAACACTCAATACCCAATTTTCAAATTCGATAATTCACTCTTACTTTTTTTTAATATTAAAATTTCACTTTGCTGATATGAGATACTACATTTAAATATCTCTTTGAGAGTAGAGAATGGGGGCAATAGACACATTTTCTATTCTCTAAAGTGCTATAACAACTGGTTTGGATCATGAAGTTTCTTTTCTTTTTAAAAACCTGAAGGCATTTTTATCATTTTACTAATAATACAATTTATAGTAGAAGAAAAAAATAAACTCATAATCACACTAAGATATAACAATTATTACTCTTTTGGTATATTTTTTATGGCATTTATGAATATGCATGTATATACTTTTAAAAATAATTATGGGATAATCCAGTTTATAACCTGAAATTTTTATTAAATAGGAGATAACGAACAACTTCCTACATCATTATTTATGCTTCATTTCATCAGAGTATTTTGCTCCACCAGAACATTCTCTCAAGTTACCACCAGTGAAAGTTTTAGCAACTGGACCTCCACGTAATGCCGCGAACTATTTGTGTCCCACATGCCACCTGGGATGAAGTCCTCATTGTCAGCTGGACAGTGAGTGATCTGTTCCCCAAATCCCAGGTTACTGCCAGCTTTCTGGGGTCACTCCTGGTAACAGCTCTGACATTCAGATCCTCCAGGAATCAGACACTGAGACAGAGTTAGGAGGGCAGGAGGTTTATTGGGGATTAGTGACTGTGAAATAGAAAAAAGGGGACAAAGCAGGATTGGGCAGGGAAAACCTACAGACCATGTTGCAGGTCTGACAAACCTAGAGGGATGGGATAGGGAGGGTGGGAGGGAGACGCAAGAGGGAGGGGATATGGGGATATATGTATACATATAGCTATTCTCTTTGTTATACAGCAGAAACTAACACAACATTGTAAAGCAATTATACTCCAATAAAGATGTTAAAAAAAAAATAGCCAACCCAACAGGAGCTCTAGAGCTAAGATTACCCATAAGGACTCCTGTGTTGGGCAGAAATTGCCAGGTCCTGCAGCCCTGCTTGCTTAGTCATTGGCTGGAGGTTGTCTGGGGAGAGTGTGGTCTCAGTTTGAAAGCTGAGATGCCTCCTGAAGGTGTTAACAGCTGGAGGCTCTCAATCACCTGCACTCCTTGCAGCTCAATAGCAAGTTCTTTCTTGATGGGTGATTTGGGCCACCTCTACAGTAGACATGTACCTCAAAATCATGCTACTGATTTTAGTGGTGAAATAGACATAAGATTTACTTTTTTTTTTTTTTTAATGCCTCCTGCCTCTCTTCTGACACTTTTTTTTTTTTTTTTTCATTCTACTGCTCTAGTTAAGGTTCACTTTGTCCCTCTTCTGAAGGAGTTGCTGAAGGCTCTTTCTTTTTTTTTTTTTTTTTTAAGCTTGATGGTATTCACATTGCTTAATTTGTGTCATGCTTTATTTATTTATGTATTTATTTATGGCTGTGTTGGATCTTCGTTTCTGTGCGAGGGCTTTCTCTAGTTGTGGCAAGCGGGGGCCACTCTTCATCGCGGTGCGCGGGCCTCTCACTATTGCGGCCTCTCTTGTTGCGGAGCACAGGCTCCAGACGTGCAGGCTCAGTAATTGTGGCTCATGGGCCCAGCTGCTCCGTGGCATGTGGGATCTTCCCAGACCAGGGCTCGAACCCGTGTCCCCTGCATTAGCAGGCAGATTCTCAACCACTGCGCCACCAGGGAAGCCCAAGATTTACTATTTTAACCATTTTTAGTATGCAAGTTAGTAGCATTAAGTACATTGACGTTGTTGTGTAGTCATTATCAGTATCCATCTCTAGAACTTTTTCATCATTCTGAAGCTGAAACTCTCTACTCATTAAACAATAACTTCCCATTCTTTCCTTCTCTCAACCCCTGGTAACCACTATTCTACTTTGTATCTCTATGAATTTGACTACTCTATGTACCTCATATAAGTGAAATCGTACAACATCTGTCCTTTTATGTCTGGCTTGTTTCACTTAGCTTACTGTTTATTAGGTGCATCCATATTGCAGCCTGTATTGGAATTTCATTCCTTTTCAAGGCTGAATGATATTCCACTGCACATATACCACATTTTGTTTATCCATCTATTGATGGACATTTGTATTATTTCTACTTTTCAGTTATTGTGAATAATGCTGCTGTGAATATTGGTGTATAAATGTCTGAGTCTCTGCTTTCAGTTTTCTTGAGTGTATACCCAGAAGTGAAATTGTTGGTTTACATGGTAATTCTGTGTTTAACTTTTTGAGAAACCATCATACTGTTTGCCAAAATAGCTGCACCATTTTACATTCCCACCAGCAACGCCCAAGCATTCTGATTCCTCTACATCCTAACACTTGTTATTTTCTGTTTTTTGGATAATAGCCATTTTAATGGGTGTGACGTGGTATCTCATTGTGGTTTTGATTTTCATTTCCCTAATGATTAGTAATGTTGAGCATCTTTTCATGTGTTTATTGGCTACTTGTATATCTTCTTTAGAGAAATGTCTATTCAAGTCCATTGCCAATTTTTAAAATCAGGTTGTTTGATTTTCTTGTTGTTAAGTTGTAGGAGTTCTTTATATAATCTGGATAGTAACTCCTTATCAAATATATGATTAGCAAATATTTTCTCCCATTCTGTGGGTTGCCTATTCACTCTCTTGATAGTGTCCTTTGATGCACAGATGTTTTTAATTTTGGCTAAGTTCAGTTTTTCTATTTTTTCTTGTGTTGCCTGTGATTTTGGTGTCATATCTAAGAAACCATTGCCAAATCCAGTGTCGTGCTTTTTCCTTATGGTTTCTTTTGGGAGTTGTATGAGTTTTTTTCTCTTACATTTAGGTCTTTGATCCATTTTGAGTTAAATTTTGCATATGGTAAAGAAAAGGTCTAATTTCATTCTCTTGCACGTGGATATCCATTTTTCCCAGCATTATTTGTTGAAAAAACCATCCATTTCCCATTTGTGTTGGTATCCTTGTTGAAAATCACTTGGCCATGTATGTGTAGGGGGGGAAGAATTTTATTCTACCCTATTAAGTTCTGTGGCTGTGCCTAAGAATTAAACTGACATAAGACAGATTCATAGGAGAAAAGCATACAAATTTTATTGAATGTTTTTATGTGTAATGGGTGTCTTTAAAAGGAAAAGGAAGACCCAAAGAAGCTGTTAGGTCTAAAGCTTATATATACTTTTAAAAATAAAGAGCAATAAATTGTGGGGATGTGACAAGACAAAGGGATTTGAGTTATGGGCAGTAAATTGTGAGACAGTGACTAGGAAATATATGGGGAAACTAATGGAAGATTAGTTTTTCATACACGTCCATTTCAGCATTGGCTTTCAGTCTCTGGTAATAAGCACATCCTTCTCTTCCTGGTACAGAGACAGTACCTTTCTCATGGGAAATTTTATGATCTGCTTTTAGGTAGAAAGGGGGAGGTCAGAGAGCCCTTCTTGCCTCCGCTGCTTCTCAAGCACCTTCCACTCAAAGTAATCAGTATGCCAAAGTGGCATATTTTGGGGTGGCATGTTCTGAAGCCCTTCATATGTGAGGGTTTATTCCTGAGCTTTCTATTCTGTGCCATGTTACTGATTTTTAAAGCATATTAATATTCAGACATTCAAGTGAGTGAGGTTCCTTTCAGCATCCTTTCCCTGGGAGGCTATATTCCTCTTCAGCTCTTGCTACTATTACTTAAAGAATTTATTCTGTCCTTTTATGACTGTATTTGAAGACTGAGGCCACTATTTGTTGTACCTCCAGTGATGGCACACCTTCATCCTTCGTGGTATTCTGATTTGGAGGAATGATCATAAGTTATCTGTGGTCAATCTGGCAAATAAATTGAGTGATGTAGACAAAACCATTACTCTTAAAAAAATGAAAGGAGGTTCTAAGGTAATGGTGTGAAATTTTGTGTGTGCCATATAAACTGACTTGAGGCCAAATATCTTCTTAAGATAATTGCTTAAAAAGGGGGAATGCTCATCTTGAAGATAACTGCTGGAATGATTTTTTAATTTTTTTAATTTTTATTTTAAAAAATTTATTTATTTTTTTGGCCATGCTGTGCAGCCTGTGGGATCTTAGTTCCCTGACCAGGGATTGAACCCGTGCCCCCTGCATTGGTAGTGAGGAGTCTCAACCACTGGACCGCCAGGGAAGTCCCTGGAATGATTTTTTTTAAAAAACAAACAATAGGGCTTCTCTTGTGGCACAGTGGTTGAGAATCTGCCTGCCAATGCAGGGGACAGAGGTTCGAGCCCTGGTCTGGGAAGATCCCACATGCCGCGGAGCAGCTGGGCCCGTGAGCCACAACTACTGAGCCTGCGCGTCTGGAACCTGTGCTCTGCAACAAGAGAGGCCGCGATAGTGAGAGGCCCGCGCACCGCGATGAAGAGTGGCCCCCGCTTGCCGCAACTAGAGAAAGCCCTCGCACAGAAACGAAGACCCAACACAGCGAAAAATAAATAATAAATAAAAATTTAAAAACAGACACACGATACATGACCCATTCCTTACTTTAGTGTCACAACCTACAGCCTTTATTTATTTATTTGGACATGTACCTACTCTCTGTGTAAGAGTGCTAAAAGCATCATAAAAAAATTAGGTGAAGGAGTAATGGCCATGCAACCAAATGACTCAGAGAGGCAGAATTTGGAAGGACCTGCCCTCCTTGACAGATGAGGGCTGGAAAGGCTCTTTGTTCAGGGCCACTCTTCAACTGAGGAGCAAGTGAGGAGCAAGTCTGACTAAAACTCAGTCTTCTGACTTCTAGCCCTGAATTCTCTCTGCAACATTACTGGGGAGACGGGTCACCAGGAGGTGTTGAGGGCTCTTCTTTCTGAATATCCATCAGGATATGCTAACTTTCTTTCTGCAGAGGATAATTTAAATGTAATCTCACCTTTAATGGGGGGCATTTAGCCTTTCTAAGCCAATGATTCTACAGTTCTCATCTGAATTTTCTGCAAAACATGTTTTAACCCTAGATGGCATTTCATATGTTAAGAACTGGGAAGTGGGTTTTCACAATTCCTTTGAATGAAATACTTTTCAAAGTTATCACATTCTATTATAGTCTCCAAGTGACATTCAGGAGAAAAGACAAGAAGGACCTGATTTTGATTATTTTAATTCAAGTGGCACAGTTTAATTCGGTAAGGAAAATACTAAAATATCCTGCATGTGTGCTTGTGTAGAGAGAGAGAAGGAGGGAGGATCTCTTAGGCAAGTGGAACCTCCATGAGGCCCACAGGTGCCTCCCTAGGATGCAGGAGACCTGGGTACTGGATCCGTGATCACCACTGTTTAGCCATGTGACTTGGAAATACATCTAACCTATCTGGATTCCTTAGTTTGAAAGGGAAGGTTTTTTTTGGCAAGATATTCTTGAAGTTTACTTTTAGTTGGATAACTCCTTGAAATAATTCCAAGAAAGAATGTTGGATTTAAAATAGTTAGCTACAATATTGTGAGTTGACAGCAAAAGGCTGGCATTTTGGCTTAGTGTGATGCCATGTTGGAAGCAGCATCTATATAAATCTGAACTCCAAGTACAGTTGTCTGAAAACTGAGAAAGTAAAGTTGACAGGACATCCACTCTTTGTTAGTATCTTTATCAAATACGGTATCAATGAATCCGTGACCTTGGAGATATATTCTAGTATGCAGTTATTTCTGAATATTATATATAATCAAATGGAGAGAGAGAGAGAGAGAGAGAAAGAGAGAGAGAGAAAGAGAGAGAGAGGAGAACACGAGAGAAATGAGAAACTTAACTTTTAAATTTCTTAGTATCACTAAGAGCTAGAAGAGTTTGTTTTTTTGTTACAAATCCGGTCTTTTCAAATGTGCTAGTTGGGAAGTTTCCATCAACTTTTTCTTTGTTCACCATCAGATGAAAGGAACCCAACTGTTCACAGTGTAGTGAGTTTGCAAGATGATTCATTTATACCGGGGCAAGATGATAAATGAGCACAAGAGTTTCTCAAATGAGAAGTTTTGGAAGGATAGTTTCACTTATCTGAAACTTTATGAAAACCCCTAAATTTGGCCCAGTAAGTCATTCACCTCAATCACCTGTGGGACCAGTCATTCCTCAGATGAAACAGCAGCAAGCCCATCACCACCACCACCACCTGTGCTCAGTGCTGCAGGCTGCTTGCCGCTCAAAGGACTAATTAGGGCTGTTGTTAGGGTTATGCTCTCCTTGCTCCTTTTCACTGAAAATGAATCACTGTCTTTACAAGACATTCTTCTTGCCCTGTCCTTTGTGGTGTGGTTTTATTTTACCCTAGACTTGAGCTTGAAATTCAGTGACTGATAGGGTGTGAAATGGAACCCAACATACTGTGCAACACGTACAAGCTGAGTGGTGCCAGGGACCCTGGGGGACAGGTTGAAACCTTCTTTAGCCACAATGAACTGGAAATTACTGATGCTTCATACACAATAGCCAAGCCGTCATGAGCAATTAAGGAGCAGTGGTGTAATTGACCTGATTTGAGGATGCAGGGCAGCTGAGCACTTCTCCCTGGGGCCGGCTCTCCCACTGAGCAGAGCAGATGGCCATCTGAGGGATTACAATAACAAGGGCTGCTGAATAGTCAAGTGACCAGTCAGGGTAACCAAGGGGACTGGGCAGTCAGATTTCTTCTGGATGAATGGGCAACCCATGCCTAACTGAGCCATGCCATATGTCCCTGTTTCTGCCACCCCCGTGCCCTCTCCCAGGAGTGTTCCTTCCAATGCAAAACATAAGGGTAAGGGATGTGTCACTTCAACAAATTCCTGTATGTTGGCACTATGATGAATGCTGGTAATGAATAAGATGAATAAGGAACAAGGAATGACTTCAAGGACCTTGTGATCTAAAGGGGGTGGAGCAAACACGAGTGTAGGTGAGTATAATCCAAGTCTTACTTTCTAAGTGCTGCCACAGCGCGTACCATATGATGACTGCAAAAAGAAAGGAAAGATCATTTCTTACTGCAGAAGACGTTGAAAAGAGGTGACAGTTTCCACTATATATTCACTAAAAAATGGCTCTGTGGTTCAATACATTTCAGAAACCCCACCTAAAGATTTACAGTACACGTTAGCATATGTGGTATATTCTAAATTTTATTTTCTGAATAGGAAATGCATAATTCAAAATTCAAAATATCTTACCTTATCCCCCAGGTACTCGGTTTCCTCAATGGCAGCAACCACTTTTGCTAGTTGTAGTGGACCCTTCCAGGGATATATTGATACTGTGCCTATGCATATATGAGCACACATGTATATATTCTGTTTTTTCTTTACACATAATCTTGATTTTTTTTCACTTAAAATGTATCCTAAGAATCACGCCTTATCAGTCAGTTTTGAGCTTAATAATTTTTTTAAATGACTGCGTCTAATCCCATTGTATGAAGAGTTTTCCCATTATTTATTTAGCTTTCTTCCCTACTAAACATTTTTGTGTTACAAACAATACTTCAATGAATATTCTCGTAAATGATTAATTTAAATATGTACATGTTTATTTGTAGGAGCAATTTCTAGGAGTAGCATTGCTGGGAAAATGAGTGTGTTTATTTAAAAATTTTTTTTTTATTGAAGTATAGTTGATTTAAAATGTTTCAGGTGTACAGCAAAGTGATTCAGTTATACATATCTACCTATCTTTTACAGATTCTTTTCCATTATAGGTTATTATAAGATATGGAATACTGTTCCCTGTGCTATGCAGTAGGTCCTTGTTGTTTATCTGTTTTATATATAGTAGTGTGTATCTGTTAATCCCTTATTCCAAATTTATCCCTCCACCCACCCTTTAGCCTTTGGTAACCATAAGTTTGTTTTCAATATCTGTGAGTCTGTTTCTGTTTTGTACAGAATTTCATTTGTATCATGTTCATTTTTAATTTCAAGAGAGATGGTCCTGTGTTTTTATTGAAGTTATTTCCAGCTGGATCTACCTGCTTTGTACTTTTTCACTAATTCAGTGTATTATCAAAGTTATTTTTATCTTGATCAATATAAGTAAAAATGGTATTTTTGCAATTTTTTTTTTTCTTGTTAGTGGTGTAAGGAGGAGAAACTATTTCTCTACTCTCTTACGTTGAGTAACTGAGGCCTGCAAATTAAATTGACAAAAACCAGAATAACAGGAGAAAAGGCATACAATTTTTATTGACTTTAATATTTTTATGTGCGTGGAGACTTCATAGAAAAGAAGTGAAAACCCAAGGAAGCAGTTAGATTTGGGAGCTTATATACCATTTTAAGAAAGAATAATGAATTGTGGAGAAGTAACTTGACAAAAGAAAGGAGGTTTGGGTTTCTAGGGTCAATAAATTGTAGACGAGTGAATAAGGAATATGTGAGGAAATAGGAGGAAAATATATTGAAGATAAGGGTTATTTTGGTAAGATTTATTTGTGTAGACTCATCTCAGTATTGACTCCTTTTCTCTGGTGATAAGAGGGCTCACCTCTTCCTGGTACAGGGAGGATACCTTTCTTACAGGAGATGTACCTTTTAGGCAGATAGGGAGACGGCAGAAAGCTCTTCCTGTGTCTGCTGTATCTCAATTGCCTTCAGCTCAAATAATCAACATGCCAAAGTGGCACATTCTGATCCCCTTCAGTGGGGTTGAAATTTTTCAACCCCTTCAGTGGGGTTGAAAAAATTTTCATATATTTAAGAGTTATTTTTATGTCTTATCTGTTTAAATTCTTTGTATTTTTTTTTATCATTTTCTTATGGAATTTTAGGCATTCAAAGTATGTCAAGTAATTAGAAATTAGGGCTTTATATAATGAATATCAAATATTTCTTTCAATATGTACTCCCTTTTTGGATATAATTCATGATTTCTTTTTGCCAAGTAGACAGTTAAATCGAATTATTAATCAAATTTATTGATTTTTACATTTAGAGCTCTGAGCTTTGTGTCCTGCCTAGAAAGACCTTCTTCCAAAATTACATAGAAAAAGTTCTCTAATAATTACATGTAGTACCTGTATACAAAGTTGATAATTTGAATATTTGATCTATCTGATACACATATGTGTGTATATATATAGCTCTATCTATCTATCTATCTATCTATCTATCTATCTATCTATCTATTTTTTTTGTATAAGTGAAAGGTAGGAATCCAGGTAGGCAACCCAGGTATCTCAAAACAATGTATTGAATAATCTACCTTTTTCCCACTGAAATGAAATGCTACATTTATCATATACTAGATTATATTTAGGTCCAATTCTGAACTTTCAGTTCTGTTTGAATGATCTGTCTACTCATGCTAAGTTCTGTAATTTTATAAATTTTAGCATATGGTAGTGCAGTTTCTCTTTCATTACTCTTTCAGACTTTTCCTAGGTTTCCTTGCTCATTAATGTTTTCAGTATGAGTATCAGAATCAACATGTTAAAAATAAACTGTGAGTATTGTTAGGGGGGAATTTCATTAAATATAGATCAATATAGGTAAAATTGATATCCTCTTAATACATATTCAAGAACATGATTCTATATGGTATTTGTCTTTTTGGGATTGCTTAGTACCATTTGAAAGATTTCTCCCTATGAACTGTATTCATTTCTTATAAGTTCATTTTCTATGTATTTTATCTTTTTGAATGCTACTTATTTTTCTTCCATTATGTCTGCTAACTTGTTTTTATACGTGAAAACTTACGATTTCTGTATATTATTTTTTACTTAATGAAATTAGTAATTCATGTTACTATTTGAAATGGCTTTTCACTTGATTCTTTTGGGGGTTCCTAAATAATAATAATTATTATTATTATTACTATTGTAAATAGTTAATTCATTCAAATAATGGTAAATCTTACCTTTGTTTTTCCTGTTTTTATACCTCATTTCTTTCTTTGGCTACTTCTTATAGAATAATATTAAATATTAATGGAGAAAAGAGACATCTTGTCTTGCTCTTGGACTTTAATGAGAAACTTTCCAGCTGTGTTTCCCTATCGTACACAGAAGAACCTATTTTTTTAAAAAATTCTTACGAAGAATAGTTGTTAAATTTTGTAATGCCTTTTCGGCAACTATGTAGTTGTTGTATGATTTTTCTATTTATGAGCTGTTAATATGGTGAATTATATGCAGATTTCCTAGTATTAAACTATTCTTGCATTCTTCGAATAAAACATATTATCATGGTTTATTTATTTGTTTTTTAAGTTTTCGTGTAATTGATTTACAATATTGTGTTAGTTTCAGGTATATAGCCAAGTGATTCGATTACGCGCACACACACACACACACACACACACACACACACACCCACACCCACATTTTTTTTTCAGATTCTTTTCCATTATAGGTTATTACAAGATATTGAATATAGTTTCCTGTGCTATACAGTAGGTCTTCGTTGTTTATTTTATATATAGTAGTGTGTATCTGTTAATCCCATACTCCTATTTTTTATCTCTCCCTGCATGGTTTATTATTTTTAAAAATCCTGATGCATTCTACTTGCTAATTTTTTTTGATATTTGCATCAATATTTGTAAATGAAATTGGTTTATAGTTTGCTTTTTTGTGGTTGCTATCTTTGTCAGGTTTGGTTACCATTGTTATACTTGCTTCATGAAACATTTGGGTGACTTCCTTTTACAATTTATTTTCTGGAAGAGTTGAAATAGTACTGGAGCTATCTGTTTCTTGATAAATAAGTCATGGGGAGGTAATGTACAGCATAGTGACTATAGTTAATAATATTGTATTTAAAAATTGCTGAGAGAGTAGATCTTACAAGTTCTCTTCACAAGAAAAAAATTGTAACTTTATGTGGTGATGGGTGTTAACTAGATTTATTATGGTGATCATTTTGCAATATATACAAATAATGAATTATGTTTTACACTTGAAACTAATATAATGTTATAGGTCAATTATATGTCAATTGAGAAAAGGTTTGGTAGAATTTCTTTTTTTTAAAATTTTGTTCGAGTATAGTTGATTCACAATGTTGTGTTAATTTCTTTTTTTTTACATCTTCATTGGAGTGTAATTGCTTTACAATGTTGTGTTAGCTTCTGCTGTATAACAAAGTGAATCAGCTATATGTGTACATATATCCCCATATCCCCTCCCTCTTGTGCCTCCCTCCCACCCTCCCTATCCCACCCCTCTAGGGGGTCACAAAGCACCGAGGTGATCTCCCTGTTCTAGAATTTCTTGATAAAGGCATCAGGGCCAGTTACTGTTTTGAAGAGTAACTCTTACACTTTCTCTCTTCTTTTCTATTTAATTGTTATGTTCAAAATATATTCTGCCTATTTCACTTTGATTTCTTTTTGGACTCCAGAGTCATTCCTGAAAATTTTGTTATACTCTTGTCTTCTGTGTCTTTCTCCTTGTGTTTTCTGTTGCTTTATGAAAATGGCTGTGTATTATTTATTACAAAGATATTTGTAATTTTTAGATCTTCCCTGTGAAGTGTACCCTTTAAATAATATTTGCTCTAAATCCAACCTTGTCTGAAATTTTCCTCTATGTGCATTTACCCAATAAGCGTTTGCTAAGTTGTTTGCCCTACCTCACATTCTCTTGGTCCACTTTTCACTGTTGTTTCACTTTTCAGCTGTAGTTGCAGCAACTGGCTCTCTGTATGTGTAATCTGAGCACTCACCTTGTCTGTAACACGAAGCTATGTATCTGTATATACCTGCTCAGCTGTTATTATGGGCAAAAATTCATGACTAATGGGGACAGGGGACAATGGGTAGATAGTCTCCTTTTCCATCTCTTGGGTGGACAATTTTGAAGTATATTCACGTGGCTGCACAGAGCTCCCAGCGGGATCATGCCTAGGTGCCCCAGGGATAATCAGCTTCATGACACACTGTTTTCCTATTTCACCTTTCTCAGTCCTCCACTCCTGATCCTTGTGATTAGGTCCCCAAATTTACCACCTCGATCAGCCTGCTTTTTCAGGGAAGCCTAGATTAGGACAGTGTCTTTTGAATTTTGCAGTGGACTGAATCTTGCCTTGCTTTCCTCTTTTAACATACTCTTATACTATATGTACAAAACACATAGTATGTTTATTTATATGACATATATTTGTTCTTAATTCTCTTATGTTTAATTCCTTCTGTAAAAATTAATGAACAGAAATCTCAATTAAATAGAGTTGGGAGACTATCAGGGGGAGCTCTCAGGGCCTGACCTGATAGCAGAGCCCAACAGGAAGAAGACAGACTCCTTCTTTCCGGGCAAGGACTCAGCCAGTGAAAAGCCATGGACTCTGTTAAGGATAACGCTCCCGGGCTTCCCTGGTGGCGCAGTGGTTGAGAATCCGCCTGCCAATGCAGGGGACGCGAGTTCGAGCCCTGGTCTGGGAAGATCCCACATGCCGCGGAGCAGCTGGGCCCGTGAGCCACAATTACTGAGCCTGCGCGTCTGGAGCCTGTGTTCCGCAACAAGAGAGGCCACGATAGTGAGAGGCCCGCGCACAGCGATGAAGAGTGGCTCCCACTTGCCACAACTAGAGAAAGCCCTCGCACAGAAACGAAGACCCAACATAGCCATAAATTAAAAATAAATAAATAAATAAATAAAAATTAAAAAAAAAAAAAGAATAACGCTCCCAACTTCCTTTTCCCTCTATAAACGTGTTCTTCTTCCCTTGTCCTGTGGGGAATTTGCTCATGGTTGCAGACCCTGAATTGCAGTTCTCTGCTATCCTGAATAAATCCATCGTTGCTGGGGAAGTATCTGGCAGTCTATCTGTTTCAAGTCAACACTTGTGTATTCCCTTTTTCACGATAATGATTTGTATATTTCTATGTATAAATACTTTCACAGATTTTTCTTTTTGGTTTCAAACTAGTTTATTTAGGGGTTCCATTTTCACTCCTCAATAGATTTTACGTATTTCTCATATGCTTCTTCACTCATTAGTTCATCTAGTTCTGAAGGATTACTGAGTGGCATCTTGATCAGCCAACCATCTTCCTAACAAGATTTGTTGACAAGTCCTGGGTTTTCCGCTAGAGCTTCATTCATTTCAGTTACTTCTCCTGATAGAGGAGAATAGAGTTCACCAGCAGCTTTCACACTTTCCAAAGCACCAATCTCCTCTTTTTTGTTCAATTTTGTCCCAACTTCAGGCAGACTATGGTAAACACCACCTCCCGAAGCTTCCTGTGCAAAATTGCTCATTCCCACTGTACCAACACCGTTTTCTGTTGGTACCCACTCACGTCTGTCTGTGAATTTATGCAGGGAGAGCAGAGCGTGACAGTGCACAGCGTTTAGACATCAGCCACCCACAGCCCCCAGGGCCGTGGTGGGCAGGACAAGGCAGGCACCCACTCGGCAGAGTGCAGGCTGCAGACCCAGGTCCCCACGCTCTGTGCTGCCCCTTACCATACTTTTGTTCTAGCGGTTCCTTTTTTTAAAAAATTATTTATTTATTTATATTTGGCTGCATTGGGTCTTCGTTACTGTGCGCGGGCTTTTCTCTAGTTGCGGCGAGCGGGGGGCTACTCTTCATTGTGTTGTGTGGACTTCTCATTGTGGTGGCTTCTCTTGTTGCGGAGCACGGGCTCTAGGCGCATGGGCTTCAGTAGTTGTGGCATGTGGGCTCAGTAGTTGTGGCTTGTGGGCTCTAGAGTGCAGGCTCAGTAGTTGTGGTGCACGGGCTTAGTTGCTCCGCGGCATGTGGAATCTTCCCGGACCGGGGCTCAAACCCATGTGCCCTGCATTGGCAGGCGAATTCTTAACCACTGCACCACCAGGGAAGTCCTAGCAGTTCCTTTTTTATTTTTATGAACTGTGGTTGTAGGAGGTCATCAAGAGGATGTGACTGCTGGTTGACCCTAGAGCCGGACCAGGGCAATGGAAGGTTCCTCACCCCCTCCCCTGTCCTTGCACTGCACACCTTGCTCTCTGTTCCCACAGTGGGAGCTGTTTTCAAAGCGGCAGCCTTGAGAGAGCAATGTGTTGAGATGATCTGGACTGTACAGGTGACTTAAACCTCGTTTTAAGCCCTCTGTATAAACTTTTAAGATTCTAGTAGGCAGGTGTAGAGTATCTACTTGTTACCGACCTGGGTTCTTGGACTCTTTAATCAATAGAAATTGGTAACAGGCCAGACGAGGAATTCAGGCAAGGCTTTATTGGGGCCCGTTGTGCAGGACGAGGGCAAAACAACTAACAGGTGCCCTTGCTCACTCTGTGAGTAGCGTGGGCGAGCTGGTTCATTAAATGGGGTGAGGGTGGGGCTGATGGGTGGGTTGGCTTGGAGGCGTGGCTTACGTGGTCTACCCACCCCATTGGCAGTGCTGAGCGCCGGGATCATGCGCAGTACGCTGCTTTTGCTCCCGACGCCTCGGAAGCAGCAGTCGGCTTTTGGCTTTTTTGTATCTTACTGTTTATAACTTGCCCCGACTGCGTGTGTGTGCAGTTAAATTTGCTTCCTTATAGTTTCTTCGAATTCTGTTGCTGGAGGAGATGTCTGTTCAGGTGCAAGCACTGCAGCACAGGGTCCCAGGTCCCAGCCTGTCTCATACTCGTCGTGCAGCTGCCCCAGACAAGCCTGGTGAGTTCCCTTGCTTAGTTAACCCGCCACCTACTAATCTGGCGTGGCCTGTTTCTTTGGTTTCTCCTTGCCTTTCTCTGTGTATGGGGCCAGTTTGTGAACAAACAACTGTACTGTTGATTCCTTTGTACAAGCAATGATGGAATTAGTACAGTTTTAACTTCTCTGTTTTCATCTTTCTATTTTGCCATGAGATATTTTTTGTTGACTGTTATTTTTTATTAGTGTTACTTTTATGTCTTTAAATATATCTATGCCATGATTACTTGATTTATTATACCTGTAGAATACCTTTTGATACTTGGTGATAAGAGACGAAGAAATCCATGCATATTCACTGCCTCTCATTTTCCCTTCCCCATCAGCTTTATTTACCTCTTTTTTGTCCATTTATATTCTCTTTTATATAGCCTCCACATTATTTTAATTTTATGATAAAATGGATTCATTATACATTCATTCTTGTGCCACAGGTACTTTGTTCATTCTCTGGTAATTTCTATAGAAAACTCTTGAGAACTATATTTTAATTTTTTATTTTAAAAATTATTTTTCTCTTGCCTTTATATTTGGACCAGAGTTTGGTTATGTCTTATGTCACACTTTCTTTCTTCAAACTTTGTGGGCATTGCTTTGTAGTCTCCTTGTATTAAGAAATTTGAAGTTGGACAATTTTAGTAGATCATGTTTTCCTGTTGATTGTATAATTACATTTGAAGGGCATTCATGTTCTAATTGTTGGTTGTGTTTGTCTGTTTTTCTTAGCGTTTCTTCACGTTTTGGAGTTTTGATTGAAAGTTTAATTTTGAATTGATGTTTCTTCACACTCCTTTTCTGTTCCCACTCTTCCCTGCCTAGCGGTTTAATGATTGACTTTTAGGACTGCAGTCCATAAGCAGGTCTCATTAGTCATTTTGTGCCTCCTGCTTCTAAGCAGTATTGGTGAATTCACAGGTGTAATCACTGAGCCAGTGGAGCGCTTGGTTTAGTTTTTGGTTGAGAGGCTTGGCCTGTGTTTTTGATGTCTCTAGGCTTTAAGTGACTATGGTTTCTCAGTGTTGAGACTTGGCACTCAGTACTGCACTATTTACATGCTAGCACTGTTGACAGTTTGCACCAGATAATTCTGTTCTGTAGGGGGCTTTTTGTGTCTGTATGCGTTGTAGAACGTTTTACAGAATCTCTAGCCTCTAGGCACTAGATGTGAGGAGCATCTTTACATCCCCAGTTCTGACAGCCAAAATACTTCCTGACATTGCCAAATGTTTCCTGGGAGACAAAAGCACCTCCAGTGGAGAACCACTGTTCTAGGCACATGGTGGGAATATATTTCAGTCTTTTATCCCAAGAGGGAAATAGCCCTACCAAAGTCATTTGCTTCAAGTAATAGCCTGGTTTTTGTCTCTGTCTCCCTGCATGCTGTCACTCTCTTTTTCAGACTTAGAGGTCTACAGCTCATGGCTTCAGCCTGGCTGACTACTTTTCATTCAAGAGATGTTTATCTTGATTTTGAGATATTTATAACTTTTTCATATTTCTATTTTTACCTTTCGGTATTATTGCTCATTGTTTGGAACAGAGAGGTTGCATCAAAGTCAGAACTAATGGAGTTATCTTTACTGGAAATCTTTGCCACTGTTATAGGGTGGTCAGTATACTTCTACTTCAATTCAGTCACCCCCAAAACAGTGGATAAAATAAGCGTGGCAAGGGAAAACTAGTATCATATTGTTGAGTTATGATACTCTTCTGTCTACCGCCATCCATTTCTCCCACCATTCCCAACATGTTTGATCTTTCCTATTAGTATACAAACAAACCCTTGTTCTGGTTTACCAAAATATCCCATGTAATCTGGCTGTGGCCTAGCCCTCCAACATCATCTGGTAACCACTATAGGTTAGTCACAGTAGGAGTCTCTCTCTCTTTTTTTTTTTGGCCAAGTTAAGCTCTTTCCTTTTTTTTTTTTTAATTTAACTCATATACATACCCATCTTTTATTTCCCAAAGAAAATTATACAACTTTGCCATAGATTGCTTTCAACAAAGGATTAGTTTACACATAAAAAGATGGTGGGGGGCGGAGATTAAAAAAAAAAAGAACCCAAAGACTATTTCTAGAAAAGTTACAAGCTCACTCCATTTTAGAACCCTGTGGTGATCTTTCAATATCTGTGCTCAATTTGTTTCTCCTGGTCATTTAAATATCAGTTTAAATATCCATTCAAAAATATCTACTCAATTATTCTCTTACATTGCCCCATTTTAGTTCTCTCTGTATAAGCTTCCAGTCTCCAATATTCTTTTAAATTTGTTTATTTTCCATTTCCATCTACTGTAATGTAAGCTCCTTGAGGGCAAAGACCTTCTTATTGTTTAGTACTATATTGTTAGTGCCAAGAATAAACCTGACCCATAGTTAGAAATTAATGATAAATATTTACTGAATAATAATAAATGCAAAAACACGCTGTGCATGAATACTGTTGATCTATTCCTTTAGTAAAATTATCCTAAAAGGAGTCTTGAAGTACCTTCTCATTCTCCAAAGTTTTTAGAATAATTGCTTAATAAATTTATTAAATGTGACATCAATCCCATTTTGTCATATCCTAGGCCCATTTTTCATGGGGAAATGTGCAAATAATCTCTGGTGTAGAATGCCTCACAAAGACAGTGTTATCTAAGAGACAAGCTTAAACACAAATTGAAGATGCTTTCAGTAGGTGGTGACTGGCTCTTTTAAACTTCCTCTGGAGGTCAGGCAGGTATTTAGTCTTTAGGGGACTGTATGTTGTAGCATATAATTGGACTTAAAACTTTGTTGCATTCTGCTTTGTTATTTATAAAAAATATTAATTATAAAAAAGATATAAATTGTTCTAAGGAGCTAGTTTGAAAAATATGTGAATGCTTATTAGGGAATAGATTAGTCACTGGTTTCTGTTCCAAATATTTTTGTGGTATTTTACAAAGAAATGTCTTGAGAAGGGAAAGGTATAAGGGCCTGTGAAAACAAGGTTGTCAAGCCAAGAAGTTAAACCTGTATTTCAATTGATTTATCTGGAAAATGATACTAATAATATTTAATCTCTTCTGACTTTAGATGATGACTATGATAATAAAATTAAATAAATGTATAAGTGCTTTGAACACAGCATGGTAAAAATGCAAGTTATTACTAGTAGCTACAACAGAATGATCACAGTAATATTGAGTTAGCTTTAGGATATTAAATAAAGGCTGTAATTCCATGGGTGGCATTTCCTTTTTGTCCCTTGTGAGATGATGTCATCGTTTTAAAAAGCTAGAGGAGCCAGAGCTCTCCAGATTCTCAGTGTATATTGGACACCATTTCAGTGGGCCAACATTTGAGAATGATAACCACTCGATGACCATAAGTAATATTTTTCTCCTTATTACTTTCATTGGTGAAGTTTGTTTCCGCTTTATAATTTAGTTTTAAGAATGCTGATTACAGTGGTGACTGTGCCTCAAATTTCGATTCATTCCTTCTTTTCTTCTTTCTGGCAGTATGAGTCTAAACTTATTCCCAAAGGTTTTGAGTGAAAGCTGATATGCTTAGTTTTGCTTTTGGAATTTAGACAATAATCGAGAGTAAAAAAGTTATTGATGAAAGTGTTAGTTAGAATATATTATACCTGCAGGAAACTCCAGATGTAGACTGTGCCCTCAGCCTTGTTCTTCTTTGATGTAGAACTGTTTGAGAGAAAGGAAGTCCTGGAGTCCTATGTCTGAGAATTGCATTTTGTTTTACAACTCAGTGGTACATCCATACAAGTCCCAAGCAAACCAGTTAGTTCAGTAAACACCTGAAAAATGGTAAAAATGATGACACCAATCAAGTGAATTTCTCTCTCCTTTTTTGTTCTTTTCCAGTATACATACTTACAGACATACACGTACTTTTTAGACAATTGAGAAGGATAAGCTAAGGGTGAAAATTCTTTTTTTAAAGATGTTCTCTGAAGGGGTCTAGATAGTAAAAATGAAACAAAATATCATTCAATAAGGCAAATTTATTCAGCACCAATAGTGTTTTAGGTTAAAAAGATGTTTACTATAGTAATTTTAATAAAGCAAATTTACCTGTTATTAAGAAACTAATTTTATTACACAGAGTAATTATTCTGTATCTTTACTGACACAGAATATTGCTATCTTTTCATAATTTCTGAGTAGATTTTGACATATGTCATAACATATGATAAGCTGTGTGAGAGTCTTTTTTTTAAGTGTACAATTTAATGGTCTATTACTGTGCTCACAGGTTATGAGTAACCACTGTCTCATTCTAGAACATTTACATCACCTCAAAATCAAACTCCATTAGTACTAACTCCCCATTCTCTCATTCCCCCAGCTCCTGACAACTACTAACCTGCTTTCTCTCCCTATGGATTTACCATTCTGGCCACTTAATAAAAATGAAATCATACAATATATGGTCTTTTGTGATTAGCTTCTTGCACTTAGCATAGTATATTTCGTGTTCATCATTGAAATACTGGTAGCTTATATCATCATTTTATTCCTTTTTAATGGCTGAATAATAACATATCAATGTTTTATTCCTTTGTATGGCTGAATAATATTCCATTGTATGGATATAATTTATTTTTGCATTCATCAGTTGACGGCATTAAGGTTTTCACTTTTTTGCTATTATGAATAATGTTACTATGAGCATTTGTGTAGAGGTTTTTGTGTGGACATGTGTTTTCACTTCTCTTGGGCATGTATCTAGGAATAGAATTCTGGGTCATATGGAAACACTATGTTTAACTTTTTGTGAAACTGCCAAACTGTTTTCTAAAGTGGTTGCATCATTTTACAATTCCATGAACAATTCATGAAGCTTCCAATTTCTCTGCATCCTTGCCAGCACTTGTTATTGGTTGTGTTTTTTTTTTTTTTTAAAGCAATCCCAGTGGATATGAAGTAGTATCTATGGTTTTGATTTGTATTTCACCTACTGATGTTGAACATTCCTTGGGAGAATACCTTATTGGAGAAATGGTTGTTCAGATCCTTTGCTTGGGTTATTTGTCTTTTAATGGTGGATTTCCAAGTCCTTTATATATTCTGCATTCAAGACATTTATCAGATATAAGATTTGTAAATATTTTCTCATTTTCTGTGGATTGTCTTTTCACTCCCTTGACAGTGTGCTTTTTTTTAAAAAAAAAATTGAGGTATAACTGATATAACATTATATTGGTTTCAGGTGTACAACATAATGATTTAATATTTATGTATACTGAGAAATGATCACCACAATAAGTCTATTGATAGTGTGCTTTGATGCACACAACGTTTTAATTTTGATAGTGTCCGATTTGTTTTTCTTTTTTTGCTTGTGCTTTTGGTGTCATTTCCAAGAAACCATTGCCAAATCAAAGATTGAAGAGCTTTACTCTGAAGATTTTGACTAAGAGTTTTATAGCCTTAGAGATTCCATTTAAGTCTATGATTCATTTTAAGTTAATATTTATATCTTTTGTGAGGTCAGGGTACAACTTTACTCTTTTGCATGTGGATATTCAGTTATTTCAGCACCTTTCCCACCCCTCCCCATGCATTGAATTGACCCTTGCAAAAATGTAAGAAGTTATTTCTGTACTCTCAATTTTATTGATATATATGTTTATTCTTATGTAAGCACTACATTGTCTTGATTACTGTAGCTTTGTAATAAAATTTCCCAGCTTTATTGAGATATAATACATATATAACATTGTGAGTTTGAGGTGTATAGCCTAATAACGTGATACATGTATATGTTGTAAAATAATTACCACAATAAGGTTAGTTAACACACGTATCACCTAACATAATTGTCATTTTCTTTTGTTGTGAGAACATTTAAGATTTACTCTCTTAGCAGTTTTCAAGATTATAATACAGTATTGTTAATTATAGTCACCATGCTTTACATTTGAGCCCCCAGAACTTATTTATCCTATAACTGGAAGTTTATACCTTTTGACCAACATCTCCCTATTTTCCCCAACTCCAAGCCCCTGGCAACCACTATTCTACTCTCTGTTTCTATTAGTTCAACTTTTAAAGATTTATATAGTATTTGTTCTTTCTCTGTCTGACTTATGTCACATAGCATAATGCACTCAAGGTCCATCCATGTTGCCAAAAATGGCAGGATTTCCTTCCTTCTTATGGCTGAATAATATTCCTTTATATGTATATGTATATATACCACATTTTCTTTATCCATTCATCTGTTGATGGACTTTTGGGTTGTTTCCATGTCTTGGCTATTGTGAATAATGCTGCAGTGAACATGGGAGTGAAGATATCTCTTTGAGATTGTAATTCCATTTCTTTCAGAAATATACCCCAAAATAGGACTTTGGATCATATGGCAGTTCTATTTTTAATCTTTTGAGGAACCACCATACTGTTTTCCATAATGGCTGCACCAATTAACATTCCCTCCTACAGTACCCCAGAGTTCCCTTTTCTCCACATCCTTGCTATCATTTGTTATTGCTTGTCATTTTGATAATAGCCATTCTGACAGGTGTGAGGTGATATATCACTGTGACTTTGATTTGCATTTCCATGTAATTAATGATGTAGAGCATCTTTTCATATACTTATTGGCCATTTGTATGTCTTCAGGTCCTCTGCCCACTTTTAATTTGGATTGTATTTTTTTGTGTGTGAGCTATTGAGTTTTATGAGTTTCTTATGCATTTTGAATATTAACCCCTTATCAGATATATGGTTTGTTACTATTTTCTCCCATTCTATAGGTTGCCTCTTCATTTTGTTGATTTCTACTGCTGTGCAGAAGCTGCTTTGTTTGATATAGTCTTGTCTGTTTGTTTTTGCTTTTGTTGCTTGTGCTTTTGGTATCATACACAAAACATTGTGGTCAGATACAAAAAATTGTTACCAAGACCAATGTCAAGGAACTTTTTCTCTGTGCTCCCTTCTAGGAGTTTACATCAGGTCTTAAGTGTTTAATTAATTTTGAGTTAATTTTAGTGAGTCATGCAAGACAAAGGTCCAGTTTTATTCTTTTGCATATGGATATTTGGTTTTCCCAGCACCAATTATTTTATTTTATTTTTAAAAAATATTTATTTGGCTGCACTGGCTCTTCATTGCAGCATGCGGGATCTTTGTTGCGGCATGCGGGATCTTTGTTGTGGCATGTGGGATCTTTATTGTGGCATGCGGGATCTAGTTCCCTGACCAGGGATCAAATCCGGGCCCCCAGCATTGGGAGCACGGAGTCTTAACCACTGGACCACCAGGGAAGTCCCTGTTTCTGGGCTTTCGGTTTTGTTCCATTGGTCTGTGTGTCCGTTTTCATGCCATTACCATACTGTTTCATTATGATAGTTTTGGTGTATAGTTTGAAAGCAGGAAATGTGATATTCTCAGCTTTGTTCTTCCTTCTCAAGATTGCTTTGTCTATTTGAGGTCGTTTATTGTTCTGTACAAATTTTAGGATTGTCTTTTCTATTTCTGTGAAAAATACCATTGGAATTTTGATAGGGATTGCATTGAATCTATAGATGACTTTGTGTAATATGCATATTTTAACAATATTAATTCTTCTGATTCATGAACAAGGGATATCATTCTGTTTGTGCCTTCAGTTTCTTTCATCAGAGTCTTATAGTTTTCAGTGGCTATGTCTTTCATCTCCTTGGTTAAATATATTCCTTAATATTTTATTGTTTTTGAAACTGTTGTAAATGGGATCATTTTCTTTATTTCTCTTGCAGATATTATTTCTTTCTCAGCTGATTTTTGTATGTTGATTTTGTATCCTGCAACTTCACTGAATTTGTTTATTAGTGCTAACAGTTTTTGGTGGAATCTTTAGGGTTTTCTATATATAACATTATGTCATTAGCAAACAGATGCAGTTTTACTTCTTCCTCTCTAATTTGTATACCTTTTTTTCCTTGCCTAATTACTCTGGCTAACATTTCCATTACTATGTTGAATAGAGTGGTGAGAGTGGACACCTTGTCTTGTTCCTGGTCTCAGAGGAAAAACTTTCAACTCTTCACCATTGAATATGATATTATCTATGGGTTTGTCATATATAGCCTTTATTATGTTGAAGTATGTTCCTTCTATATCCAATTTGTTGAGAGCTTTAATCATGAAAAGATTTGATGTTTTCTGCATCTATTGAGAGGATCATATGAATTTTATCCTTCATCCTATTAATGTGGTGTATGTTATTTATTTGCATGTGTTGAACCGCACTTGTTCATGGTGTCTGATCCTTTTAATATGATATTGAATTTGATTTGCTAGTATTTTGCTGAGAATTTTTCCATCTATATTCATTGGGGATATTGACTATAGTTTTCTTCTTTTGTGTCCTTACCTGGCTTTGGTAAGGTAATGATGATAGTTAGTAATGATGGCCTTGTAAAATGAGTTTGGAAGTGTTCACTCCTTTTCAGTTTTTGGAAGAGTTTGAGAAGGATTGGCATTAATTCTGCTTTAAATGTTTGGTAGAATTCACCAGTGAAGCCATCTAGTCCTGGGTTTTTCTTTGTTGGAAGTTTTTGATTACTGATTCAATCTCTTTAGTCATTATTGGTATGTTCAGATTTTCTGTTTCTTTCTCATTGTCTTAATAGGTTGTATGTTTCTAGACACTTATTAATTTTCTAGGTTATCCACCTTGTTGGAGTATAATTGTTCATAGTAACCTCTTTTAATCCTTTGTATTTCTGTGGTGTCAATTGTAATGTCTCCTCTTTCATTTATAGTTTCATTTATTCTTTTCTCTTTTTTTCTTGATTAAGTCTAGCTAAAGTTTTGTCAATTTTTTTATTTCAAAAAACAACTCAGTTTCATTGATTTTTTTTCTATTGTTTTTCTACTCTCTATTTCATTTGTTTTTCTGCTCTAATTTTTATTATTTCCTTACTTCTGCTAACTTTGGACTTAATTTTTCTTTTAAAAAAATTCCTTGCAGTGTAAAGTTGTTTATTTGAGATCTTTCTTTCTTCTAAATTTAGGCATTTATCTCCGTAAACTTCCCTTTTAGAACTGTTTTGCTGCATCCCATATGTTTTGGAATGATAGGTTTTCATTTTCATTTGTTTCAAAATACTTTCTGATATCTCTTGATTTCTTCTTTGATCCATTAGTTGTTCAAGAGTGTGTTGTTTAATTTCTCTGTATTTATGAATTTTCCAGGTTTTTTTCCTGTTATTGATTTGTAGTTTCATACCACTTTGGTCAGAAAAGATATTTGATATGATCTCAATCTTCTTAAATGTATTCAGGCTTGCTTTGTGTCCCAACATATCTATTCTGGAGAATGTTCCATATGAGTTTGAGAAGAATGTGTGTTCTGGTTCTGTTAGATGAAAGGTTCTTTATAAGTCTGTTTGGCCCATTTGGTATGAAGTATAGTTTAAGTCCAATGTTTCCTTATGGTTTTCTGTCTGGATGATCTTTTCAGTGTTGAAAGTGGGGTACTGAAGTTCTGTACTATTATAGTAATGTTGTCTATTGTTTGACTAATATTTGCTTTAAACTTATAATTTTTATGCCCTCTTGAATTGACCCCTTCATCACAATATAATGATCTTCTTCTTAGTCTCTTGTGACTGATTTTTGATGGGAAGTTTCTTTTATCTGATATATGTATGGACACTCTTACTCTCTTTTGGTTACCATTTGCATGGAATATTTTGTTCCATCACTTTACTTCCAACCTATGTGTGTCTCTAAGGTTAAAGTGAATCTCTTACAAGGCAGCAGGTTGTTGAATCTTTTTAAAAAATTCATCCAGCCACCCTTTATCTTTTGATTGGAGAATTTATTCCATTTACATTTAAAGTAATTTTTGATAGTTAAAAAATATTACTAATTTTTGATAAAAATTACTGTTGCCATTTTGTTGTTTTCTGTTTAGTTTTTTTGTTCCTCTCTTGCAGTCTTCCCTTGTGATTTATTTATTTTTTTTAGTGGTATGGTTTAATTCCATTCTTTTTATCTTTTGTGTATCTACTTTAGGGTTTTTTGTTTTTTTGTTTTTGGTTACCATGAGGCTTACATAAAACAGCTTACAGATATAACAGTCTATGGTAAGCTAATAAAAACTGACCTTCAATCTTATACAAAAGCCCTACCTTTTTACTTCTCCTTACCCATATTTTATGCTATTAATGTCTTACTTTACCTCTTTTTATGTTGTGTAATTAACACATTATTGGAGCAATAGTTATTTTTAATATTCCTTAACTTTTATACTAATATAAAAGCACTTTACACACCACCATTACAGTAATAGGGTATAGTGAATTTCACTATATATTAACCTTTACCAATGAGTTTTTATACTTTTATATATTTTCATGTTATTACTTAGTGTTCTTTCATTTCAACTTGAACTCCTTTTAGCATTTCTTTTTTTAAAAATTTTATTGGAGTATAGTTGATTCACAATGTTGTGTTAGTTTCAGGTGTACAGCAAAGTGATTCAGTTATACATGTACATATATTCATTTTTTTTCAGGTTTTTTTCCCATGTAGGTTATTACAGAATATTGAGTAGAGTTCCCTGTGATATACAGTAGGTCCTTGTTGGTTATCTATTTTATATATAGTAGTGTGTGTATGTTAATCCCAAGCTCCTGATTTATCCCTTCCCCACCACCCACCCTTCCCCTTTGGTAACCATAAGTTTGTTTTTGATATCTGTAAGTCTGTTTTGTAAACCATAAGTTTGTTTTTGATATCTGTGAGTCTGTTTCTGTTTTGTCTGTTTCATTTTAAAAAATTAGATTCCACATATGAGTGATATTACATGATATTTGTCTTTCTCCGTCTGACTTACTTCACTTAGTATAATAATCTCTAGATAGCATTTCTTGTAAGGCAGATCTAGTGGTAATGATGTTAGCTTTTTTTGGGTTTTTTTTGGTCTGGGAATATCTTTATTCCTCCTTCATTTCTTAAATTTATGTATTTATTTATTTATTTTTGGCTGTGTTGGGTCTTCGTTTCTGTGCAAGGGCTTTCTCTAGTTGTGGCAAGCGGGGGCCACTCTTCATCGCGGTGCACGGGCCTCTCACTGTTGCGGCCTCTTTTGTTGCAGACCACAGGCTCCAGATGCGCAGGCTCAGTAGTTGTGGCTCACGGGCCTAGTTGCTCCGCGGCATGTGGGATCTTCCCAGACCAGGGCTCAAACCCGTGTCCCCTGCATTGGCAGGCAGATTCTCAACCACTGTGCCACCAGGGAAGCCCCCTCCTTCATTTCTGAAGGACAGCTTTGCTAGGTATAGTATTCTTGGTGGTAGCTTTTTAATATATTTGTCATTTATAATACAAATGATAGAAGTATTGGTGATCAGTCACTTTTAGCAAAACTAAAGCTGAGATATGTGATTTCAGGTCTGCTTCCACTTCCAGAGAATGTACTCTCTGTGTCTCAGTTTCCCCACCTCCATATTATGAGTATGCTAGGAATAAATTGTCCCCAGTATGCTTACTAGATCTAAAGTCTTATGAATTCTGGAACAACATACATAGGAGCTAATGCATAGAATCCACACATGCCTTATGTTCACAATGTTGAGGGATCATAGGTCTAAGGATTTATTACTGTTTTTGTGGCCTCTGACATGGTATTGTTCAATTACAGTAGGAAGACTGGAGACTCCAGGAGGGAAGTGTCTATGAAAAAAAAAAATTCTGTATTATCTGATGCATTTGACAATGTAGAAAATATAGCAGTGTTAAGAAGAGGTTAAAAGCTCTGCAAGAATCTATGGAAAGAATGAGTGTGAAGTAGATAGAAATCTAAGGAAATAAAAAAAAATGTTAGGCAATTAATAACCCTAAGAAAAACAAGGAGTTGCATGAGAGGAAATGTAATAATAGTATACTAGTTGGTTAGAAATAAACAATATTTATGCAGTAGTAATGATGTAAATCGTAAATATTAGTTTCAACAAAGGTAAATCTGACTATATCCATAGAAAGGGAGGTAAGTGAGGGTGGTAGTATAAGAAAGTTAATATAGCTATTATAATAGGGAATGAATAACTATTTGTACAAAGCAAGATATAACAGTTCAACCATATTAATTAGCAATCTAAAGATAAACATCAAAAGAAACAGCTGAAGAATTGAAAAGGAGCATCTCTTGGAATAAGGACTGGAATGGAAGCTACTTTTTATTGTGAGCCTTGTAGAATAGTTTTACTTCATAACACAAAACATATATTTAAAATATCCATAAGAAATGTACATTCCTTTCTACATCTTACAGTGTGATTCTTAGTGGAATCATTGTCATCATTATCATTATCATCATCTGTAACATCTGTATAACTTACAGGCATAAAATTTTCCCACATTTATCATTTCCATTTCCATCTATCTTCATTAGTCTGTGAGTTGGGTAGAACATATTTCAATATCTCCCAGTTTTACCAATAAAGAAACTTAGACAATGTGACTTGTGCAAGGTTAAATAATTAGTAAATGGTAAGTCAGTAAATTGCAAATGATAAGCCCCAAATTCAAAACATCTATTTCCCAGCCCTGAGTTCTTTGCATCATAACTGTATTTCTCCAGAATCTTTCACTGTATCATAGAAATTAATAGTTGTATTTTAGTTTACCTTGGAAATGTATAAGAACTTTTCATAGGGTTTTTATACTAGAACCTCAAAATGTTTTACCTAGTTCTAATGGGTAAAAAAAAAAAAAAAAGGGAAAAAAAACATTTTTAATTTTCTTTATATCTCTTTCCCTTTTTCTTTCATTCTCTCCAAAACTCTTGCCACAAAAATACACCGGCGATGGATGTCATAGATTTTCTAAAAAAATCACTTTAGAGAACTTCATTATTTCTATTAATACAACTACTATTAATAACAACAATAATCATGTTGTGCCCTTCTCCACAGCCTCTCATCCAGGGATCTCAGAATGCTTTTCAAACATTAATTAAAAATCCTCTCGTCATCCCTATGAGTTCCTAGGGCAAGGAGAGAGGAGGAAATGGTATCTGCTCTGACATTAATTAAGCTCTCCCTTGGCTTGCAAACTAGGTAAATAGCTTTTCTTCCCCCCATTAACAAACAAGCCCGCTCTCCACGAGGATTATCACAGATATTCACAAGTAAGAGGAGAGATGACTTCTGCTGGGCACTGAGGAGGGGGACTGACATACTTGCCAAACTTGGCTGCGGAGGCTTTGCTTTCTAACAGTGGTTTCCAAAACCTGGGCCATCAGCAGCATGGCCTTAGGGGTTCTGCAAATATACCTGTGTCTGGGCCATTTATACTCCCTTCCTACAGATCTGATTTCATAGATAAGCAATACAGCTCAGGAATCTGTGTTTGCAAAAATTTCCCTCTACACTTTGAGAATAATCACATTTAAGTGGCATTTTTATTACTGGTTTCTTTCAAATATTAAAAGCGTCTTTTCTTGCCTTTCATCTCTTCCTGGTTAATAGTATGGGATATGCACATCTAGACCAGAGGTTTTGAAAACGTGGTCCTTGGATCTTTTTGTAATCTGAAATACCTGGGAAACTTGTTAACGATGCAGTTGTGTTGGAATACGTTGGTCTTGCATAAGTTTATATTTCTCTCAGGGAGATAAAATTTATTCCTACATCTAAGAAGTGAACAATGCCCTGTGAGAAGCCATGAAGATAGTAATAAATCCTTGGGCTTATGGGCCCCTGACACTGTCAATATAAGGCGTGTGTGGATACTGTGTGTTAGCTTCTGTGTACGTTATTCCAGGATTCATAGGAGTTTAGTGCTGTAAACATATTGGGAACAATTTATCTTAGCCGACTTACACAGAGGTGGGGAAACTGAGTCTTATCACTGAAGGAGTGTACTCTCCTGCCATCATCACACAGCCCACTGGTAGTGGAGGCAGACCTGAAAGCACGTCTCCCATCTCGGCATCTGGAGTTCCTTCTGCATCACCAGCAGACCACCTCAGTGTAAAATTGTCTCTTGTTTGTCACTCTGAGTCGCTTGTTTTTAGAAATGTTGGTTAAAAACAGAAGCCTGATGTTGGAAAATATTATTCTCCAAATCTCTGAGGGGTAAGAAAAGGAAACAAGCTGAGATAAGACGTTTGGCTTGTTGGTAAACTGCCTTCTTTCCCTACTTTTGGTCTCTTTGTTCTTATCCTCTGGCTTCTGTGGTTGACCCTGCTGGTGGCATGACAGGGACCAGCTGATGGGCAAGGAGGCTGAAGTGTTTATTCAGAGGACTGGAGAGATTTGTGTGTGGCATGAAAGACAGCTTGCTAAAAATCACAGCACTTAGTCTACATTTTATGTCCAAGGGTGTATAAGCCTTTCACAGACCCTTCCTTCCAGAATATTCCCTGGGACAATTTAATTAGTTCTACTGTTATGGGTGGAGACACAGCGTGAGTTGTTCATTCCTTACAATACAACATATCATTAGGGCTTCCCTAGTGGTGCAGTGGTTGAGAATCTGCCTGCCAATGCAGGGGACACGGGTTCGAGCCCTGGTCTGGGAAGATCCCACATGCCGCGGAGCAACTGGGCCCGTGAGCCACAACTACTGAGCCTGCGCGTCTGGAGCCTATGCTCCACAACAAGAGAGGCCGCGATAGAGGCCTGCGCACCGCAATGAAGAGTGGCCCCCGCTTGCCGCAACTGGAGAAAGCCCTCACACAGAAACGAAGACCCAACACAGCCCAAAATAAATAAATAAATTAAAAACAAACAAACAAACAAAAAAAAACCCCATACCATTAGTGAGGCTGGAACGAGAGATCCCGGGGGTCCTGTACCCCCATGGATAATGGGCCGCCTGCTTTAGTAGCCTGTGGTCATTGGATGATGGTGAGTAGCAGGGGGCTCTGGGTGTAGATGGTACAGTGTGTGGGTAGGGAATGCCTTTTTCCTTCCTCTAGAGGGAGGAGGCAAAAGAGGGGAAGGTGCTAATTAATTGAGGAGCCACAATGGGAGTAACTGCCATTTCTCATCACATATCATCATTGCAAGAACATTGTGGACAAGCCTATAGATCACACTGTACCCAGGAGAAGACCGAGACTCAGAGAATTAAGTATCTTGTGGAGCTGTGAGTGGAACTGATTCTTATACATCTTCATCCTTTCTGTGCTTTCTTAATACCTAGAAAAATGTTTGCTCACAAAACAAAGACGAGTATCTCTTACTTTAAAATCCACGCTCTCCCCATGTACCTCATTGCCTGCCCACACAGAATTTTCTTAGGTGGTTTGTTGAAGTAAATAGAACTTTCTCTCTTTTATCCAATTGCGTTAGCACTAACAGCAGTGAATCGTTCAGAAAGAATGCAATCATGAGTGTTTTACAGCTATTCCAGAATAAACAAACGAACAAAGCAAAGCGTCTGTATGTTCCAGCAGAGCCCTACTGTCCTGAGCTCAGGTCTACAACTTGAAAGTTCACGCATTTCTAGTCTCTGCCAGTCCTCTGCTTTTGGTAAACAGAGGGTGAGTCACTTAATCATTCTGTGCCTTCCTTCCACCTCCAGCAAAGCAGGGTGATTAGAGTTTGTCACCCATCTATGTCAAAAGGGTATGGTGATGGTAACCTTGTAATTATGAGGTTCTGGGAAAATATAAAAAACCTAAAGAGCTAGTAATATATTGCCACTCATCCCAGGTTGGAAATTGGCTTATTGGGTTGGAGAATTTGCAACCCAGCAAATGCTTACCACTTGGAGGTTTATAAGTCTGGAATCTTAGAGCTGGAAGGAATTCCTAGAGATTACCTAGTATGAACCCCACACTTTGCAGCCAGAGAAACAGAAACCTGGAGCGGTGTAGGGACTGTATCAAGTCACACAGTGAAGTTGAGACAGAACCCAGGTCTCCTGACTCCTGCCTCGGGCTCCCCTTTTCTTCCTCTGTCTTCGACTGTCCTGCTGCTTTTGGGGAGGCTTCTGACTCCTGTCTGGAGGGAGTGGCTGCAGATGAAAGTAGGCCTGGGACGCAGCAGCTGCTGGAGGCTGCCTTTCAGTTGGACACACACCATTCACTTTCAGCTGAAAAACCTCTTTCAAATATGACTGGGTGAGCCAGGCAGAGCAGATGGGTAATTGCCTGGAGTGTGTAGGGAGATGGTGGAGAGTGTGGTTCACTGAGTACCCAGCGAGGTTTGGCACATTATCATTTCCAGCCATCCAGAATGTGAATGACCAAACCCCAGTGGTCTGATCCTGTCAGATTAGTTTTACTTAACAGAGCTATGCCGCTGAGCTAAGCTGTACTCTGTACTTTTTAGGCATAAACTTGCAGAGATGAAGTTTAGCTGGGGAAGCTGGAAAGAGATGTTAGAGAAACTGTACAAGCAGTTGTATCATTACCTTTATGAGAAAATCACTAAACCCTATTTATTTCCGCCCTTTCTTCCTTCCACCCTTCCCCCGTCCATCTTTCCTTCCTTCCATCCTCCTTCCATCCTTCTATCTTCCTCCTTTCCTCACATATTTTATTTAGTGTCTACTATGCTCTAGACAATTTAGGCTCTAGATAAAGCGATGTAAAGATACATAAGGTCCCTGGCCTAGAGAGAGCTGAGAGATTGAAAAAAAAAAAGTAAACCACAAGAAAATGAGCAAGAGAGTGTCAGAGAGTGATCAATGCTATGAAGAAATTAAAGCAGGGTGATACGGGACAGACCGATGGGGCCTCTGTGAAGATGGAGTTTGAGCTGTGATGAGAAGGAGCCAGTCACACAGACCTGGGAGCAGAGTCTCCCCTACAGAGGTAACAGCAAGTGCAGAGGCCTCGAGGCAGAGAAAGTTTTGTGAGTTTGAGGAGTAAAAGCAAAGCTATTGGGGCTGGAGTATAATGAGCTAGGGAGACAGTGGTAGGTCCTGAGGCTGGAAAGGTGGAACTGGGTCATGTCATATTGGTTTTTGGAGGTGGTGGTAAGGACTTTAGATTTTGTCCTAAGTGCACAGGGAAATAAGTGATGGGCTTTAAGTGTTTGTGTGTGTGTGTATATCTGTGTGTTGGGGGGTGTGTTGTGTTACATGAGAGGATTTTTGTTTTTAAAACATAGTTCAGATTTTTTTTTGTGGAAGCAAAGCTTCCACAGTCGCGGAAATGGTTTCTTTTGAAGGCGAGCAGAGCAGTCATGCAGGTGATGATGATCACGACTGAAAGTGGCTGGTGCAGGAGAGAGAAAAAGGAGTGGATGGATTTAAAATCTATTTTGGAGATGATTCTGACATAACTTTTTAAAGGATTGTATGTGAGGGAGGAGGGATGAGGGGAAGAGAGGGCTCAAAGCGATGCTAAATGTTGTATCTGAGCACTGGGCGCTTGGTGGAGACATTGGTGGTGGGGGAGTGCCAAGGTGCACGCTGGGGACAAAATCAAAAAAAATCAAGGTTCTGTTTGGCCATTTTAGGATTAATAAGATTAGTTATTCAAGGGGAAATACCAATCATAGAATTACAGTTAATTACAGTTTAGATTTCAGAGCTCAGTGGAGAGGTGTGATGGGGATACAAATTTGATAGTCTCCCACATGGGGTATTTAAAATCATGGAATATATCAAAACTGGCCAAAGAAAACACTGGAGGTGGAGAACAGTGGAGCCTTGGAGGAACCCTGGAGCACTCTAGCTTCTCAAGTTTGAACCGAAGGGAGGGGATCGAAAAAGAGACAAGAGGAAGTGATTAGTGTATAAGGAAGAGAAACAGAAAAATGTGGAGTCACAAAAACTAAGGGTGTGTTTTAAGGAGGATTGAATGGCCACCAGTGTCTAATCTTGCCAAGAATTTGAGTAAGATGAACAAATATAAAAGTGCCTAGTAAATTTGGAAGCATGGTGGACTTTTGTGGTGATGCCCAGTAACCTTGACCAGAGGAATCAGTTGTGTGGGAAAGGTAATGGGCTCAGAAGAGATGGCTTGGAGGGAGTGAAGAGATGGCATGGCCAGTAAATAAGTCATTCAATATTTTTTTGCCATGCAAATGAGCAGAAAAGTACTCCAGAAACTAGAGGTGGACCATGGGCTCGATGGAGGTTGTGCGGGGTCAACAGTAATAGATGTCACTGGGACATAATTAAGAAGGTGTATATGTTGATGGGAACAATTCAGTAGAGAGGGAGAAATTGATTACCAGGAAATCAACAAATACATGAGAAGTAGAAAAAAAGATGGGGTCTGGGGCATAAGTGGAGCAGAAGAGATCCAGGGGGGGGTGGCAGACTTGGTGAGGTAACAAAAAGTGGTTCTCTTTAGCTGCTTCATTTTCTCAGTCAAATGTGAGTTAACATCATTAGCTGAGAGTATGTGTGTATATGTGTCTGGAGGTCTGAGGAGAGAGAATATATGAAGACTCCATTTTGGTAAGTAGGTGAGTGAATATATCCTGGAAGTATGTTTGGTTTGTTTAGAGACCTTTTGACTCTCTGGTTATGTTTTCCATTTAACTCTGGTTATGATTTTCAAATTTAGACCTGACAGTATGGTTCTGTGTTTTTTCCCTGATACCATTCAGCTTTAGAGAGAAGCATAGATTAGGGAGATAGTTGGTTTTAAACAAGGTTCGGATTTATCCAGAGGAACATAATAGAGGGAAAGTAGACAAGAGAGTTGAGTAGGTAGCAAGTGAGTGATTATAATGATAAATCATGGGCTCTCAACAGGGTACCAACATGAGAAGTGATGGCTTGTAAAAAAAAAAAAAGAAAGTGAAGAGTCACTGGATTGGATGTATTATATTAATGAGGCTAAAGAATACTAAAATGAGAGTATATGTAATAATATGATGCAATATAATATATGTGTATCTATCAATCATAAGAGCCCTGGAAGGATAAGCAGTGGTAGTAGAAGTTTCAAAGGTGGTGTGATTATTTGATGAAAAGGAAAAGGATATGACCATGTGATGTTGTGGCTGAAGTGTGGGGTACAAGAAAAGACCACAACGGGTGAGGCGTCCAAGGACTTGAGAAGTTGGGCTCTTGGATGGTTTAAACAGCAGGGTTGGTATTGATGTCTCCAAGAATGACAACTGGAGTTGGATATAAAGGGAAAAGTCAGGTGTTGACATTTTCAGGGAATGATGTTGAAGACCAGAATATTGATAGGGAACACCAAACAAACAATAACAACAGAAAAATGAGTTAGTCGATACTAAAGGTTGGGAGCACCAAGGAGCATTGACATGGAGATATAATAAAAGTAACCCACGTTATATCAATGTGTAGGCTTGTTAAAGAATGATCAGCTTATTTTTGTGTTTTCAAAATGATTTTAAAAATTAGAATTCTGCACTTAAAGAGGATCCTCCACCATGAAGAATTCTAACAGATGTCATTTCTAGGAGATGTCCTTGAATCATCATAATTTGCCATAAAATGATAAAGACATTCCAAATTCCTAAGCTGTAAATACCTTAATGGGATAAACTCCAAAATTAGTAAGTTTGTTAAAATATTTGCTCTAATTGTTTTACATTATATCCCTGCTTTCTGCTGACAGGAGGCAGTATTTTCCCCAATTAAAAAAAAACTAATATCAGTCTCTATGTTGTATACAAAGTATTGTTTCTTGATACAGTGTTGACCTTCCTCTGATTAAAGTTGGTGCCTTAGAAATAGGTCAGTGATTGCACGTAATGAATACTGTCTCCTGTATTATACAGTCAATATATCTGTTTCTCACTAAAGTAAGAAAGTGAATCCTGTTTAATGCAGTATTTTACTTGACTAGAAAGCTGCTTAATATGTCAGTCTCATAAAAATCCAATCTCTTTGCAATAAGGAGCAGCTCTCCAATGTTGTAACAGCTACAGGGGGACAGTAAAGGATGGTACGATTATATTTTCTTACCGGGGGTGACCTCTAGTGTGAAGCAATGGCATTTTAGAATTCCTTGGGGTTTGAATTAACAACACTTTGCCAATTATGACAATTTAGCTATTTTTTTTTTCCCCCTTAAGATCACAGGTAATTTGTCTTGGTGGTGCTTTCTTGAGCTGTTATTTGATTTTTGAAGTCAAGAAATCTATTTGCATCTTTTTTTCTCTTACTCGCTTTCAGGTCCCCACCTAGAAGTTTTTACAATTTTATTTTTAATAGGCAAGAGATCTGTCCCGTATTGCTTACTTTGGCTTGTTTGATTTCATTTTCAAGCTCACAAGTGCCACATTTCAATAGATTCCTCTTCCTATGTATTCTTCCTATGCCACTTAAGTTATTGCCTCTCACTTGAAAGCCCACCCTTCTATACTCTATCTCTTTGTTTTGCTGGGGCTGGAACTCTGCAAGCCAGGCTTCTGTTTTGCCAGCTGCTACAATGTAGGCTCTGTCAATAGGGGGCGCTAGAGGGCCTGGACGAGGAGGAAGGCATATGCTCCTTCCTGTCTGCTTGCCATGCCTATGAGCATCTCCCCAGCAATGCCTCTTCTTCCTGGCAGCAGCAGTTCCTTCTTACAGATGCAGCCAAATCCATTTGGAATTGTTTTTTCAACACCAGCTCAACAGGAACCCCCTTTTCAGAATCTGACTGTCAGCTCCACGAGGTCCTTCTTTTAGGCTTCTAAGTTTCAACACTTTAAACTTCCTTTTGTTTCTCACAGGCCCTAGTAATGAGGTGCTTCTTTCGATCACCACTTCTTTGATACACTGGGATTCTCTTCTTATGTTTTTTTAGTTATCTAGTTACCACTTTATTCCTAGTCAAAATTCCTTATATTAAATTCTCTTTGCTAAAGTAACTAGTATGGTTTCTAGTTCCTGATCTGGCTCTGACTGCTACTTTACCTCAGCTTTCCATTTTTTAATATACATGTAATAAAAAGCACACCTTAACTAATAGTCTCAAGTCCTTACTTTCAGCTTCATAGTTATGTTTAATGTGAGTAAGACATAGTTATGTCTTAGTAGGTAAGAATACAGGCTATTGAATAAGACAGATCTAGGTTGAATTTCTACTCTTTATAGCTGTTCGAACCTTTCTGAGCCTGTTTCCTTATTTGTAAAGGAAGATCATCATCTACCTCTGGGGTCTGTTGAAAGGATTTCAGGAGGTAAAGCACATCAGTCACTTACACAGTGCCTGGCATAAGAAAAACAATAAATCATAGTGGTTTAATTTTTTTTTATCCTTTTCTGTATAATCTTAAAAAGACTATAGTCTTCAAACTAAATAAAACAAGGCAAACAAATCCTAAGCAAACATACAAACAGAACAGAACAGCACAATTCCTGGCACCAGTGGGATGTAGTTTGTATTTTTTATGAATGATTTTCACATTACTGATTAGAATTTAAAATAATGTTTACCTCATGACCCTCTCCCCTCCACCCCAATGTAAAGAAGGGAAGGTGCCAAAAAGAAGAATGGGTTAAAATTAAATTGACCACTAATAAAAAAAAAATAACCACTGGTCTAAAGTCTCTGCCTCTTTCTCTCTCTGTACACTCACACACACAATTTACATTCATATTGTCTTTCTTCTGTGTATAGAACACCAATCTTCTGTTTCTTATTCATCTTCCAAGTATGTGTTTAATCTCTAAAATGAGGAAGGTTGGAAGTTTTTTAACTGAATGCCTTGAGGAAAAGAAAGAATATTCAGAGAATCTGTTTCCAGGTTTCAAGCAGTGTGTAAGGGAAGACAGGGCAGGAATTAAGTGTGATACAAGATTAAAAAATGATAATAGCTCTGAGAGGGGCACTCTCTAACTGTAGTTAGTAGTACTGAATATGGAAATATTTCTTTAGCTGGAAGGTTAGGGATGGCTTCGTGGAGAAGACACCATTTGAGCTCCTCCATTGTGAATAGGAATTAGGAGGCCCTGGGTTGGGAAGGGCAGGGGAAAACCCAAGTATGGGAAAATTAAGCAGATTAGGAAGTATTTGGATGGCTCAAGAATTGCACATAGTTCCATTTGACTACTGTGAATGGTGCACAGAGTTCAACAGCTGGATCGTTAGTGCAAGGCTGATTCCCAGAGGGTGTTTGATATCAGGCAGAAGAACCTGGACTTTAATACAAAAGCATTAGGAGGGTTTCAAAAGGTTTTGACGAAAAAAGAAAAATCAGAGCCACTCTAAAGAAAGGCAGTCTGATAGTATTGGAGAAATTTGGTTGGAAAAGGCAGATGCTGGTATCTAACAGTCATTTGGATCATATTGTAAAGGGCTGGGTGAGAGGTACAGATGGCTTCCCCTTGGTAGTAGGAAAGGAAAGGAGACCCAAGTATGGCATTAATGTACTAAATTTACAGAACTTGTCAACTGGAAGAATTTGAGCAGCTGGGGGAAGGGAGAAACCAAACTCCTGTGGAAGTTTTGAGCTGGGTTAGCCATAGGGATAAAAGTTGCACTGACAGAAATATAGAACATGGAGGAAGAACAGGAGATTCTTTCAGCGGGAAGCTGGGCTTGATGAATTAAAGTGTCTATAGGACATTAAGGAAGAATTGTCTTACTTGCTTTGGGATATAAGACTGTAGACTGGGAGGGAAGTCAGGGGTTGTGGTGCAGATTTGGGTGTCTCTGAAATATAAGTGGTAGGTGAGTCACAAAATTGGATGAGATTGACAAAGGAGGGAACATAGAGAGAAGAGAGACAAGGACAGATCCAAGTACACCGGCATTTAGAGCAGGGATTGACACACTACAGCCTGTGGGTCATATGTAGCTTACCTCCTTTTTGTGTAAATAAAGTTTTATTGGAACACAGCCATACTTTTGTATTTGCATACTGTCAGTGCTGCATTTGCACTACAAGGACAGAGTCCAGTAGTTGTGAAAGCAGACACTGAGTGGCCCTCAGTGTCTAAAATATTTCCTATCTACCCTTTACAGGAAACATTGACTAACCTCTGATTTAGACAGTGGGGAAAGGAAGGAATTAGAATCCAGAGAAAGACTAGTCAAATATTAGAAGTTAAAAAAAAAAAAATGATGTGTCAAGAAAGGCAAAGACGAGTTCTGAGGGAAAGCTGAAGGAATCAACAATATCAAATCCAGTAACAGCATTTCCCGAAATATATGCAGAGAAAATGAGTTATCGGTATTTGAAGAGATATTGATCTCCTTAGCCTATCCCAGGCCAGGGTGGGTCTGGGGTGACCAGAGTCTTCAGGATTTCAAGTGGGGTTGCCAGGTTTAGCAAATAATAATACATGACACCCAATTAAATTTGAATTTCATATAGAAAACAAATATATATTTTTAGTACAAGTAAGTTCCCTGCAATGTTTGGGACATGGTTTTTCTTAAAAAGTGATTTGTTCTTCATCTGAAATTGAAATTTAACTGGGTGTCCTGCATTTTTTCTGGCAAACTGAGCTCGAGCAACCTCATCCAGGGCTTGCAGGGGACTGCCTGGCGAGGGGGTCTGATCGTTAATCCAGTAGTCAAAACAGGTAGCAAAGGTGGTGGGCATAACTGGGCATTTGCCATTCTACTGGGAATCTCTGGCCACTGCTAAGAAGGGGCCTTATCGTTGAGCGGCTGTCTCACGTGCCATGTCTGAGTTGCTGAAAGGGTTCATGTTCCATGAGCCTAAAGAGGGCGCAGCAGGTCAGGGGTGGGGTCTTCTGACTAGTGTAGCTATCAGGGTCCGCCCTGAACCTCTGATTTCACACCAAAGACTTTTATCCTTTGTGCAGCTGCTGTTTACTTTTAGTAATGCTGAATTGAGCTAATGATGACAGCTCCAACAATATGTGTGCAGTCTATAAATAAGAACTTCACCATTATTTTCAATTGTTTAGAAAGAATTATTTGATAGGATACAAAATATTTCATAAGCTATTTCAATATTACTTACAGGAATGAAAGAAAAGGAAAAGGTACTCCTTTTTTAAAATTAATTAATTAATTAATTTTTGGTTGCGTTGGGTCTTCATTGCTGCACACGGGCTTTCTCTAGTTGTGGCGAGCGGGGGCTTTTCTTCCGTTGCGGTGCGTGGGCTTCTCATTGCGATGGCTTCTCTTGTTGCAGAGCAGGGGCTCTAGGTGCATGGGCTTCAGTAGTTGTGGCATGCTGGCTCAGTAGTTGTGGTTCGCGGGCTCTAGAGCGCAGGCTCAGTAGTTGTGGCACACGGGCTTAGTTGCCCCGTGGCACGTGGGATCTTCCGGGTCCAGGGCTTGAACCTGTGTCCCCTGCAATGGCACGCAATTCTTAACCACTATGCCACCAGGGAAGTCCCATACTCTTTTTTTAAAAAACAGATTTTTCAACCATTGCACATTTTTGGATGGTGGTAAAATTTGGTTTAAAAAATTTTATTCCTGTATATGAACAAAGTTTCTTGTAGATGGGGATCCACAAGTATTTGAAGGGCTAATTATTCAAGTCTGATAAAAAATTACGAGTAGCCATCTCAAGCAAAAATCATGATAGAAAAGTTGAAATCAAAAAGGTGAAATAAGGAAATCAAACTCAAGTTTCTTAATTAAACATTTTGAAAAGATTGTCTGGAAGTTTCATGCAAGTCGGTTTCGAATACTGTTGCAGGTTTGGTGCCTCAGAAACAGTCGCAGAAATGGAGTGTGGGGACAGGGTATTCATTAGGGATCCACCCCTGTGGAGAGGAGTGGGTGGAGGCGGGATTGGGCAGAGGAGATTGTATTATGGTGAATTCAGAGTCTGGGTCAAGGTCCCCCTTCCCCCACAGGCAGCTCTGGAGTGTTCAAGGCCCCACAGAGTTGTTCCCTGTTGGGCCAGTATGGTTGGGTCCTTAGACTCTTGCCTGATTGGTTACTCCATACGGGCTGTCCCACAACAAGTGAGTTCTTGGGCGAGGTAAGGCGATCCCTGTAGGGCTGAGGGATCGGAATGTGCATTCCCTGCCCCTACAAACACTACATTGAAACTCTGTTTTATTTTTACTTTAAAATTATTTGATATAAAGAAAATGTAATGAATTTTTTTCACCATATCTATACAGAGGGTCCTAAGTCCCCTGCCATTTATTCAGTGTGCTGTACAAACATAATCATTTCCTCGGTGTGCCAGTGATACATACGTAGCACTGTGGGCTACAGCAGTTGAGAAGGAAAGACCATGAATCATCTTAGTTTTTATCCTTTCAGGGTCTTGCTAGAAGTAGATGTGACTTGGAGTGCATACATTTGATCTCATAGAAATATGAATACCAAAGGACCGTTGCTGTTTGTTTTGGTGATATTCTGATACTTAAAAGCCACTAGTGACACGTATATTCATGGCTTCCTCTTACTTCGGTGGTTCTTGGCAGTAGCAAAAAGTGTTAAAAACAGTTGCGTTTCAAATGAAAGCAACAGGTTTCCAGCATTACTCTTACTTGGCTGCAACTTTTACGGGGTTTATGTGACTCTGACCTGCTATTATTCAAAGCATTTTTCTCATCACCTGTGTTTTAGAATCTGACACCTGGATATTGAAAAGTGTCGGTTATCTTAAGATCGTAAGTCGTTATTTTCTAAATGTGGGTAAATATCAAAATTACCTTGGTGTGTGTGTGTATATGTGACCTGTTAAACGGTTGGAACCTGTTCGAAGAAGGTCATAAGTGACAATCATAGAACATTTACTTCCCCATCCCCTCCCCCTCCCCAGATTTATTAAATTAGAATCTCCAGGATGAAACTTGTATTTTTATCAAATGCCCAGATTTGGAAAATGCTGACCTGGTGTGGCATTTAAAGTTTTTTATAGTCTTTCTTATCCTGTGCGTCCGGCCAGATTTCCCACTGTTTACCTTTAATGTATTCCTTACTAGCAAATCGAGCTGCTCACCACACAGAGCACTTGGGGGCTGAGCTGGGACTTGGGCAGAGGGCATCCCTCTATGAGACAGGCAGGAGGAAAGGGCATCTCACTTTGGTCATCCTCCCAGCCTCTCAGGTCCTGGAGAGTTCTGCATAGGGCAAGCTGATGTTTCTAGTTTATTGAGTCCCATGATTCGTGTGTTTCCGGGTGGTTGTTCTTTTTAGGGTGTTTATTTTTATTTTTAATAAAGAATTCTGTTTCATAGTCCTAGGTTTGAGGACTGTTAACAAACTGATCCATGCTCTTTTGTTTGTTCTTTATCTACTATTCTTAGCTCATTTCAGCACTTTGCTAACTTTTCAAGTTTCCTGCATCTAGTGTCTTCCTGTATTTTCTGAAAATTGTGTTTATGTTATCTTCTAATTCTTGTCCCTAATATTTTATCCTATTAACTCTCATTAGCTTCTTTGTTTTTTATTTTGCCAGTTTTACCTTTTATCATTTATATTAATTGCTCATTTTATTATTTATAATTTAAAACCTCTTCTATTCCTAACTTCTTACTTTGAAATCTAGGTTTATTTTTATGAATTTATATTGTCCTTACTGTGAACTTACTTTGAATTTTATTATCTATGTTATCGTAAACATACTTAATTTCTGTTAAGGTCATTTTTATATTCATGCTTTATGTTTAAAACTATTTATTGTTTTTAAAGACTTTCTTGATCGGCATTTATATTTAAATTTAAAATATTTATTGTTTTTAAAGGCTTTGTTACTTGTTTTTTGTTAATGTTAATGAAAATTTATATTTCCTTTTTTACTACATAATTTTTATCCATGCATACTTTAAAAATACCTATTATGTACTTTTTTTTTTTAACATCTTTATTGGAGTATAATTGCTTTACAATGGTGTGTTAGTTTCTGCTGTATAACAAAGTGAATTAGCTATACATATACATATATCCCCATATCTCCTCCCTCTTGTGTCTCCCTCCCACCCTCCCTATCCCACCCCTCTAGGTGGTTGTAAAGCACCAAGCTGATCTCCCTGTGCTATGTGGCTGCTTCCCACTAGCTATCTATTTTACATTTGGTAGTGTATATATGTCCATGCCACTCTCTCACTTCATCCCAGCTTACCCTTCCCCCTCCCCAAGTCTTCAAGTCCATTCTCTATGTCTGCATCTTTATTCCTGTCCTGCCCCTAGGTTCTTCAGAACCATTTTTTTTTTTTTTTTAGATTCCATATATATGTGTTAGCATACGGTATTTGTTTTTCTCTTTCTGACTTACTTCACTCTGTATGACAGACTCTAGGTCCATCCACCTCACTACAAATAACTCCATTTCGTTTCTTTTTATGGCTGAGTAATATTCCGTGGTATATATGTGCCACATCTTCTTTATCCATTCATCTGTCGATGGACACTTAGGTTGCTTCCATGTCCTGGCTATTGTAAATAGAGCTGCAGTGAACATTGTGGTACATGACTCTATTATGTACTTTTAATAACAACTTCCATTAGATTTTTGTAGTTGTTGTTTTAGGTTAGTCCTTGATTTTTGTATAATGGATGGCAAGAATGGATGCAGCAGAGGGGAAGCTCATCATAAGCAGGGGAAACCCTGTTCACCGCCCCCTACACACATTTAATCGCAGATTGTAAGAAGATATATATGAGAAGCCTTCCAACATCAATAATGATTTTATCTGGAGAAAAGCATACTTGTTCCATGAGAATATTTCTTTTGACGTCGTGCACTATCCAGTCCTGATATGCTTGTTATATAATCCATTCTGTAGCCGATAGGTTTGTACTCTTCACATCACTCCACTTTTCTTAGAGACAGTCTTCAGACTGCTCACTTGGCTGATTAAACTGTGAGTCCTACCCTAGTGTGTTTAACTTGAACCCCAAAGTCAGTAGACACCTCCACTTTTTAGGACTGGTATAATATGTGCTATATTCTTGATTCTGGGCGAGGGCGATTTGCCAGATATGGGGAAACATGCCAGAGAGACATCATGCCAAACACCTCCAATGGTTAAGATATTTTAAATTTATTTATTTTTAAAGTTTTTTTTTTTTCTGATGTGGACCACTTTTTAAAGCCTTTACTGAATTTGTTACAATATTGCTTCTGTTTTATGTTTTTTCGTTTTTTGGCTGCGAGGCATGTGGGATCTTAGCTCCCTGACCAGGGACCGAACCCGCACCCCCTGCGCTGGAAGGCAAAGTCCTAACCATTGGACCACCAGGGAAGTCCCGGTTAAGATTTTAGATTAGCCAGTGTTTCATTGTTTTAGAGCTGGCAAATGCCTTGAAGTGGACCTAAGTTCCTCTCTGGGATGTTGCTAGAGGGAGTATAAAAGCCCAAGCTTTTCTGATGGGTTTAATATCCAGTCTGCAGAAGAAATGCATTTTATTTTTTTAATATTTGAAATATTTTTCGTCTCCTTAATTTTAAGCAACAAACCAAAAGCTTTGAACAGGTTGTAGTGGATTGGCTGCCCAGTGTGGGTTGTGTGAAGAGGACCTGGTTTTCCCAGTTCTACCTCAGTTAGCTTCAGGTTTGGTGTGATTTGCTTCAACATATTTATCTTTATTGAGGCACATGCTTTCTGCTTGGATATCAGTTTTCATTTTGAAAATCTTCTTTAACTTGGATTTACTCAAAGCATAGTAATTATTCCTAGGGACCCGTAGCCGAGATGGAAAATAAAATTGCTAGAAATCTTTGTGGAATGATTGAGAAGTGGCATGGTTGGCTTTCTGTAGACCAGGGCTCAGCAAAAAGGGTCAGATAGTAAACATTTTAATTTTTGAAGGCCATGAAGTCTATTGCAATTATTTAACTCTGCCCTTAAAGCAGACAAGCAGCCATAGACAGGCAATATGTAAATGAATGGGTACTTCTGTGTTCCAGTATAACTATTTACAAAAGCAAAGGTGGATTAGGCCTGCTGGTTTTATTTTGCTTAGGCACAGTTTGCTGACCCCTGATGTAGACCATTGCTTTAGGTAAAGATGTGTCACCTAATTAGAAACTTTTGCACAACTCTGAAGGATTAAGGATGGCTACAGATTTTTGCTACTTCTGCCATTGAGAGATGGGGACTAATTCTCCTCCTCTTGAATCTAGACTGGGCTTAATGACTTACTTGTCCACTAGAAGGAGGCGGAAGTGAAATTTTGTCTTTTGAAGTTAGTTCTTAAGAAGCTTTGCAGTTTCCACCTGGGCTTCTGGGAATATTCTGTAAGCCCCAAGCTACCATGTAAGAAACCCATCCATTGTGATTCCATGGTATATTCAAAGTCATTTCTTCGCTTTGTTCAAATCTCTGCTCAAAAATTGTCTTTTCAGGGACTTCCCTGGTGGTGCGGTGGTTAAGTATCCGCCTGCCAATGCAGGGGGTGTGGGTTCGAGCCCTGCTCCAGGAAGATCCCACATGCCGCGGAGCAGCTAAGCCCATGTGCCACAACTACTGAGCCTGTGCTCTAGAGCCTGCAAGCCGCAACTACTGAGCCCACGTGCCACAACTACTGAAGCCCGCGTGCCTAGAGCCCGTGCTCTGCAACAGGAGAAGCCACTGCAATGAGAAGCCCGTGCACCGTAGAGTAGCCCCCGCTCGCCGCAACTAGAGAAAGCCTCCGTGCAGTAACAAAGACCCAACGCAGCCAAAAATAAAATAAATTAATTAATTTTAAAAACTTGCCTTTTCAGAAAGGGGTTCTTTGACCAATGTATCTAAAATAGGGTAGGGAAGGGGAAAAAACTTTTCCTCTACTCTCCTCAGTTCTCCAGCTGGGGCCATGCGAATTAGACTGACAAAAGACAGATTAACAGGAGAAAAGGTATGCAAACTTTACTTGATGTTAATTTTTTACTTGACATGTTGGCCTACCTGGAAATGAAATGAAGACCAAAGAAGCAGTTAGGCCTGAGGGCTTATATACAATACCATTTTTTTTAGACTTTAAAAAAAAAAACTTTATTATTTATTTATTTATTTAGTCTGCACCGGGTCTTAGTTGCAGCACGCAGAGATCTTCGTTGTGTCATGTGAACTTGTTAGTTGTGGCACGTGGATTCTTAGTTGCGGCACGTGGGCTTCTTAGGTGCAGCACGTATGCAGGATCTAGTTCCCTGACCAGGGATCGAAACTGGGCCCCCTGCATTGGGAGCGTGGAGTCTTACCCATTGGACCACCAGGGAAGTCCCTGCAATACCATTTTTAACAAAGAGAAGTAAATTGTGGAAATGTGACAAGACAAAGGAAGAGGGTTTCAGGCTTCCAAGTGTGGCAAACTATGGGAAGGTAAGTATGTGGGGGAAACTGATGGAAGATAAGGGTCATTTTAGTGTGGTTTGTTTGTGCATGTCTATCTTGGTGCCAACTTTCTGTCTTCTTCGTGGTCGTAAAACTTTCCTGGGAGAGGGGATTTATGGCAGTCCTCATTTCTCAGAAGTTTCTGCTTTTAGTCAGATAAGGGAAACTCCAGGAAGACTCCTTTCTGTATTTCTTGATTTTCAGTTGCCTTCAACTCAAAATAATCTATATGTAAAGGTGCCATATTTGGGGGTAGCATATTCTGATCCCCTTCACTAGTAGTCTTCTTTCTTTTTTCCTGCTTTCTATTTTTTCACAGCATTACAGATTTATTTTTTTATGTGTTTATTTTTCTTTATTTAGTCTCTCATACTAGATTGTAAACGCCACGAAGGCAGAGATTTGTTTTTTTCCTACTAGCCTGGCACATGTGAGGTACTCAATAAACCTTTATTTTTAAATGCATAAATCTTCTAATTCTTGTTTTATTAATTTCATGTGTATTTATTTGAATTACCTCTAGTATTTTAGAGAACGAGTTGATGTATGAATAACAAATAAATGAATTTACAACTTTCTTCTATTAAGTATCTCTTATTTCTCTGTTGCAGACATTTTTGCAAGGTAGGAGTATTTTCCCTTCTCTTCCTATCACCTCTGTTTCTGGACCTCTAAATGCTTATCACTAGAATGAATACCACCTCCTCCTTGAACTTGACTCTGATGCATTTCAAGAATCCTTTACATCTTTCCCTTGTGCTCTCAGGAAACATTCCCCCCCCACACCCCGGAGCCATGGAAAAATCTCATTTATATCCCACCTTCTAAAAAATCTGTGTTAAAATCATTTATCAACACCTCTTATTTCCCTTACTGCAGTAATATATGACTTGAAGGTAAAAACCTATATCTATGGGAAGGTTTTACAGCCATGAAGGAGATGGAAAGTTGGCACCAAGATAGACATGTGCAAACAAACCTTACCAAAATGACCCTTATCTTCCAACAGTTTCCCCCATATACGTACTGCCTTCCCATAGTTTGCCACCCTTGGAAGCCTGAAACCCTTTTCATTTTGTCTTGTCTCATTTCCACAATTTATCTGTGTGTGTGTGTGTGTGTGTGTGTGTGTGTGTATGAAAACTGGAAAAAATGCAGGCATGTATTAATAAATGCAAAACAGAGTCTTGAAAATAGGCCGAAAATTTGTTGGCTTTACTGTATTACTTTATTACTTTATTTCTTGTTGCCTCTAAATTTCTTCCTTTCTGGTACTCCAGGATATGAAAATCATCTTGCAAGAAATACAGTAAAAAATACTTCAGTGAAAAATTTATGCAAATTAGGCCAAAGAATAAAGGGTTAAAAAAAAATCCTAGCATCCTCATTTACTTTCTTATCTACTCTGATATGTTGTGGACCTGCTGGTTGATTTCTGATAGATTCATCCTGATTTTTTTTTTTTTTTGGTCAAACTCAAATAGTTTTTATTTTATGAGCATATGGAATGGCGCTGTCCGCACTGTAGATATGCATTCCACAACCTTACCATGGCACAGATATTTTCTGCGATAAGATTATGTTCTACAGAGGATCTGATTGTTAAAAATTTTTCGTAGATCTATGCTAAATCTGGGGAAAGTGTAAATCATTATCAAAAATTAATTTCGTCCTTTGTGTGAAAAAAATTTGAAACCATTATAATTCCAATGGTGTTGTGTTATCAGTGTCAATAGAAAAATCATTATTGAGATTACTTTAAATTCATTAACAAAAGGAATTTTATTATGAAGGTAGTCTGGTCTTAGCCGTATTAAAAATAATGTACCCATGCTTTTATTCTCTAATTAGAGTTTTAACCACCAGTTCAGGCAGGTTGGAGAAAGCAATATCAAGAAAAGAAAGAGGGGATATATATATAGTGGAATATTATTCAGCCATAGAAAGGAATGAAATCCTGCCATTTGTGACATGGATGCCCTTTGAGGGCATTATGCTAAGTGAGATAAGTCAGAGAAAGACAAATTCTGTATGATCTCACTTAATATGTGGAATCTAAAAAAAATGAACACAATTACGTCTGAGCCAAAATATTAAAAATAATCTGAAATAAATGAGGTTTTGAGCCTTCTGAAATTAAACTAAAATGTAATGTTAAAATCATTTATATTGTGCAACTTTTTGAGCCTGAATTCCATTTGTACTCTCCTGACAGCATGAATGTATAGCTAGGAGTGAGAGAACTAAGGTGTCACCCACAGGAGAATTCTGGGACCATGGATACGGGAGCATGTGGTCTTTTACTGACAATGTTTTATGCTGAATTCAGAATTTACCAGGGCTGGAAAACAACAGGTACTGTCCATGGACTTCCTTATTGGGAACGTTATAGCAATGGTCATTCATTGTCAGTCAGACAGTCCACAAGTATTATTTAGCCTTCATTTGCCTGAAGAACTCCATGCTTGATAGGATACTTCAGGCTGCTTGAGTACAAAAGGAATTGAAGTAGTTCCTTGAGGAGTTTACAGTCTACTTAAGGACCTAGAAACTAATGAAAAACTCTGGGGACGGTGATGGGTTAAGGAAAAGCCAAAAAGACCCTAGAGATGAGGTGACATTTAAACCAAAGAACAGGAGGAAGTAATCAATTGGGACAGGTGGAGAAGGGGAGGAAAAATATTTTAGGTTAAAGGTCTGGTACTTAGTAAAGCATAGGAAGTAAATATGTATTATTTGTATCCCACTGTATTTCACATTGCGTTGAACAATGCTCCTAGGAACAACCGTAATATGGTCATTGTTTTTTGGAAAACCTAAAGAATTAGTGAAAATTAAAATGTGGATAAAATAATAGATGAACGCAAGTTTGAGGTTAGAACAAAGAAAGCTGCCAAGTGCAAGGCAACCTCTGTTCGTAGGGAGATCAGCCAACTCTCCAGAAATAAGCCAAAAAAACCCCAAAAAAACCAGAAAAAGAAAAGAGGCCTTGAGTGGTTGCAGTAGTTGTCAGAAAAGCACGGCACTAAAGTCTCTCCATTTCACATCTTGTGAAAACCTTCCACATATGTTCTGTACGATATGATAGCCACTTGCCACATGTGACTATTGAGTACTTAAACTGTGACTAGTCTGGATGAGTCATCATGTAAAACATACACTGTTTTGAAGACTATGGAAAAATGACTGAAAAATATCTCATTAAAAGTTTTATAATGATTTTATGTTGAAATGATAGCATTTTGGATATATTGGGTTAAATTATTAAAAATAATTTCTACTGTTTCCTTTTACTTTTTTAAGTAGCTAGTAGAAAATTTAAAATTCCATATTTGGCTCACATCGTATCTTTACTGGACAGGACTGCTTCAGACTCTCTTACGACCTATTTTATCCTTACTCTTCACACAAATCTAACATGTTCATACATATTTAAAAATTGCCCAGCAATTAGAATCATCAAAAAAAGAAGGTGGTATTGGGATAAGTATAGTGTTGGAGGTCTGGTAGAGACTTCCATGTTGATAGTAGTGATAATTTATTGTTCTTGAGAAGTTTATAATCAGTCAATGAGATGAAACCTAAAGATTTGAGGGCACTGTGTTATTTAGCTACTGCTACAATAAAGTTGCGTTAACAACCCCCAATCGAATGGCTTCTAAATATAATCATTTATTTTTAACTTACCCTTCTGCATGTTGGTTTGGGTTCAGCTGACCTAAGCTGTGTTTGGCTCCAAGGTGCTGGCTGGGTAAAAGTTTGCTCCTTTTTTATCTCGTCCTCACTGGATTAGTGGCTACCTGGATCTTTCTCTTTACAGAGGACAAGTGAACAGGTTGCGCTGCCCTAGTCCGTTTCAAACCGCTGCTTGCAGAATTCTGCTAATATCCCACTAGCCAAAGAAGATCATGTGGTGACATTGAAGGTCACAGGGTGGGAAGTACCTCCTCCACCGTGAGGCCATGGCAGGGACATGTATGCATATCCTGTAGTGAAGACTTGAGACAAAGAATATAATCTACCTTAAGCACCTACACAACAATACACAAACAGGCAGCTGATACTTGGGCAGTGAAAGAGAAAATAGAAAATCATTAAAAAACAGACACCAAAGCAAACCAAGAAGACAATTCTAGAGCTATTTGGTATAAACGTAAATAGTTCTGAATACCTCAGGAGCATCTGAAACCTTACAATAATACTTTCTGTTTTTATTGATAGTCATTTAAATGTTTTAATAGGCCCAGCACAGGAATGGACCATGTGACCAAGACCTAATCAATCACTATATCATGTCCTCTAGTTATCTTTTTTTTTTTTTTTTAATGATATAAGCACTGTCTTTATAGTCTTAATGAGCATTTCTGGGAAGAAAACATATTGCTCTGCTTTTCAGATTAACACACTATAGCCTCAGAGGAATTAAGAAACATGGTCAGGGTCACAAAGCCACAAGAAGTTCCAGAATGCCACTCAGGTCTGTACGGCTCTGAATCCTGTATTCTTTGTTTTCCAACATTGTTTCTATGAAAATGAAGAAGCAAGTAGTCGGAGCTAATCTATATTGTCATATTAATTGGTGTTCCTAGTGATGACCTTGTTTTTAGGAAAAGATTAAATTATATTTTCTATGGGTAAAGCATACTTTGGAAAGATTTTTGAAGGGAACCAGGCTGTGCGATGCCAAACAGGCCACTTTGGCGTATGGATTATTTGTGCTAAAGACAATTGAGACTCAACAGATGCAGGAAGAGTTCTCTGCCCTCCCCTTTTCTGCCTAAAAGCAGGACATAAATTTCCCTTTGTGAAAGTGTTCTTCCCCTGTACCAAGAAAAGGAGTGTGACTCTTATCACAGAGGCAGATAGTCAGCACTGAGATGAGTATGCATAAACAAACTTCACTAAAATAACCCTACCTTCCATTAGTTTCCCCCATATATTTTCTAGCCACTTTCCCACGATATATCATCCTTTGAAGCCCAAACCCCCTTTCCTTTGTTAGAATGGTATATAAACTTCTGAGTTTAGCGACTTTGAGTTTCACTTCTTTTCTGGGGACTCCTGTACATATAGTACATTAATAAAAATTGTGTGCCTTTTCTCTTGTTAACCTCTTTTTTTTTTTTTTTTTAATGTTTCCATGTTACTTATACTCAAACCAGAATTATAATTTTATTTCCCTGGCTTTAATGGAAGCAAACTCATGAATAATATTTTCAAAACCTTCATTTTCTATTGATAGATTGAATGTTTGACAGTTTCTCTTGACCAAGTGACATTCTTAAGTAATTTTTAAATAACTGCAGCTTACTGAGACTTCTATTGTAGGATGCCACCATAACTAGCTAAAAATTTTTTCAAGGCTATTCCCAAATTTGGATACAATTCCACTAAGCAAAATTTGTGAATCAATTTTAGAAGATCCAAACACAATGCTGATTTTATATTACAAAGCATCAGTGTTGCATGTTTCTTAAAACCGTCAGTTGGAATTTCTATATGACTTAAAATTTCAGAATATGTAACAGGCAAGTCAGTGGCTGCTTTTGACAAATCAGATGTATTCATAGAACGTAACTTTTCTCCAGTTAAAAATTCAAAATCCAAAGACTCTTTGTTTAAATTTTTATACCTCCATTTCAAACGTGAAATTAGGACGCCTATAATCTGCTTAGTTTCTATTTGGTATGCACTTTCCCATAATAATTGATACTCCCATTAGGTGGTTTGTATATTTCCAATTTCTCTCTCCTTTTGTTGGTCCGAAAATGTATTTACGTTCCTTCTTTTTTTTTTTTTTTTTTTAACGTCTTTATTGGAGTATAATTGCTTTACAATGGTGTGTTAGTTTCTGCTTTATAACAAAGTGAATCAGCTATACATATACATATATCGCCATATCTCTTCCCTCTTGTGTCTCCCTCCCTCCCACCCTCCCTATCCTACCCCTCTAGGTGGTCACAAAGCACCGAGCTGATCTCCCTGTGCTATGCGACTGCTTCCCACTAGCTATCTATTTTACATTTGATAGTGTACATATGTCCATGCCACTCTCTCACTTTGTCCCAGCTTACCCTTACCCCTCCCCGTATCCTCAAGTCCATTCTCTAGTAGGTCTGCGTCTTTATTCCCGTCTTGCCCCTAGGTTCTTCATGACCATTTTTTTTTTGTTTTTTAGATTCCATATATATGTGTTAGCATATGGTATTTGTTTTTCTCTTTCTGACTTACTTCACTCTGTATGACAGACTCTAGGTCCATCTACCTCACTACAGATAACTCAATTTCGTTTCTTTTTATGGCTGAATCTCTCTTTTCTTAGTCTAATTCACAGGTCCCAAGTCAGTGAACATAAGAGAGTAGTGCCACAGTTTTTCCTCCCCGACGTTTTCTTCTCAAGAAGTTAAAATAACATTCAGTTTTATTTCTGCTTAAAAGAATAAGATTTGATATAATTTGTGTATTCCTTTGGGGTCCTTTTTCCCTTGGTATAGCACAGAAATGATTTTTCTAATTGTTTAATGAAAAAATTAATTTAGAAATTTCAGTTCTATGACCTCCCGTCTCCCAGGTCACCATAAAAATGAGTTGTCTATAAAGCTGTGTAGGTGTTGAGTAAAGTAGCTATGGTAGGTATTAATTAGTAAAGAGATTCTGGGAGGAGATGAGTTTTTTGTTTATTTGAGAGTTTGTTTTCCTAGAGAGAAAGGACAGGGACTGATAGGAAGAAGAAGGAATATCTTGTTTATAGAAATATGTAAGTGGGAAGTGAGTTCTGTTTGGAGATTTCACGATCACCTATTTCGAGCAAGGAACCCTGTTTTGGATTTTTGAGACAAGAATTAGAGGCATAACCTTAGAGGTAGAGGCATAACCTTAACTCCCATTTACCTTGAGATGGCCCAAATTTGGATCACTCTTAGAGCATTTTGGGATTCCCTAAGGATCTGATGGACTTCAGGTTCTTTATCATGTGGTATTAGAAAAAAGACAGGCAGTGCCTTTACTTCCTTGGCTTGTGACAGAAGTAATATGGAAACATTTCCAGGCACTAGAAGGTGGGAACTCATGAAAAAACAACAGGCCTTGTGCATCTCCTTCCATTCCCACTAAGGTGTTATAGACATGCTGAGCTCCATTTCTGAGATCCGGGACAAATGGCTCTGTTCCCCCTTGTTTTTCTTTCTTCCTCTGTTTTTGTCTACTTATGACCCAGTACCATGAAGGAAATGAGGCACTGTACTCTTATAGAATAAGATGAGATGAAGTTGGGCCATGAAGGAGGAAGTATGCCCTCCCCTGCCAGAGGTCACCCATAGCTCTCCATGCATCTATCGACTTTTCCCAGAAATATGCCACCTGCTGCCCCCCACTTCTTACTGTATTCATTTTTATCAGACTGCTCTTCTTTTCTCTCTATTTCTCTTTTTAAAGATAGAGCCAGTGTTTTTCTCTGGTGATGCATATAGGGTCAAAGATGTGAAATCTTAAAACCAAAAAAGGTATATATATATATATTTGATTTTAAACCCAATGTAACTGTGGAAATGCCTGATTTTTCAAAATGAATAAGGGAATAATAGGAACGGAAACCCAGGCAACAACATAGGGTCAGAGTTTGGTTAAGCATTGTGTTTTTAAAGGAATAGTGAGCTGTTGTTGACTGAGTTTCTAGAGACATTGGGTCCTTCAGGGACTTGCCTCTGGATACTCTGAATTTTTAGTTTAGCACATTTTTTATACTGTTGTTTAGTTATTGTAGAAATGATGGCTGAAGGGAAAGAAAGGAGGTTAGATGTGAAAACCTGACTGAATGTGACTGACACAGAAAAAGCAGCTCCTCTAAGCAGATGTTTTCATGCCAGCATCTCAAACTTGCTCTCATACAGGTGTTTTTTTGAACTGCCGACCAATTTATTTATTTTTGTAACTTGCGTCCAATAAAGTTCACTTATTTTGATAATATAGATCTATGAGTTTTAACAAATGCGGAGTTGTGAAAGTATCACCATGAAATAGATACAGAACTGTTTCTTCACCCCTGAAATTCTTTTGTGCTATTTTCTTGGTAATCAACCCTTTCTCCACCCCCTACCACTGATCTCTTTTCTCTCCCTGTAGTATTGCCTTTTCCAAAATGTCATACAAACATAATTGTAAAGTATGTACCATTTTGAATTTAGCTTCCTTCACTTAACATAATACATTCATGCTTCACCCATTTGTTGCATACATCAGTAGCTCATTTTAAAAAAAATTTTTTATTGGAGTATAGTTGATTTACAATGTTGTGTTAGTTTCTGCTGTATAACAAAGTGAATCAGTTATACGTATACAAATACCACTCATTTTTAGATTCTTTTCCCATATAGGTCATTGCAGAGTATTGAGCAGAGTTCCCTGTGCTATACAGTAGGTCCTTATTAGTTATCTATTTTGTATATGGTGGTGTGTGTATGTCAATCCCAGTCTCCCAATTTATTCCTCTCATTATTTTTTGATGGGTAGTAGTATTCCATTGAGTTCCATACTATCCAGTTAATTTATTCATTTGCCAGTTGAAGAACATTCAGGATGTTTTCAGTGTTTGAAATTATGATTAAACCTGCCATAAACATTTGCATACAGGTTTTTCTGTATCAGTTTTCATTTTTTCTTCAGTAAAATATCTGGAAGTGGGATTGCTAGGTTATTAGATTTCTCTTGCTGTAACTAATTATTACAAATTTAGGTACTTAAAACAACATAATGACATAGATTTATTCTCTTACAGTTCTGGAGGTCAGAAGTCTAGACTGGGTTGGCAGGGCTGTGTTTCTTCCGGAGACTCTAGGGAAGAATCCACTTCCTTGCCTGTTCCAGCTTCTAGAAGCCAACCATCTTCCTTAGCCAGTGGTCCTGCATCATTCTGACCTGTGCTTCTGTGGTCACATCTCCTTCTGTGACTCTGTCCTTGCCTCCCTTATAATTACAGTGGGCCCACGTGGATAATCTCCCCATCTCAAGACCCTTAACTTAATCACAGCTTCAAGTTTCCTTCAAAGTCCTCTTTTACCAGATAAGGTAATATACTCACAGGTTCTGGGGATTTGGATGTGGATGTCTTTGGAGTGGGGCGGGGGTGGGGCATTATCCTGCCTACCAAAACTGGGACATATAACAAGTGTGTATTTAACTTTATAAGAAATTGCCAAAATGATGCTTTCAAAAGTATTATCATGCTGTAAAGTTTTGCTAATATTTCCAGTTGGGTTAATAAGATAGTGAGCTTGTTAATCAGGGTATATGTTTCTGCGTCTGTTTGAATTTTTCTGCTGTGTGTCAGAGAAAGCCTAACACAAATTGGTTTACAGAAAAAGGAAAGTTGTTGGCTTACATAAATAAAAGGTCTAAGGCTGAAGTTTTGCTCTTGGCATTTCTGAATTCAGGACTCAAACACTGTCATCACTATTTAGTTTTTCTCTCTCTATTGGATTTGCATCATTTACAGGCTCCATGCAGTGGCAAGGAGATGACAGTAGCTCCAGACCTTATATTCTCTTTGGCTCAAGTCCCAGGGAACAAATGCCCAATTATGTCTCAGTATTTTCAGCAAAGGTCTGGCTGCTGCTTATTGTTGCCAGTGGATCACATGACAATCCTGTGAACCAATCACTGTGGCCAGAGGATAGGATATGCAGGCTGGTCTTGGTTACATGATCTACTCTGGAGCAGGGCAAGGAGCTTAATCTGAGGACTGTGGACTGAAAATGAGAGAGGGATGGAGCCCACACATAAAACAGAGGCTCCTTCTAGAAGAAGATATGGATGCTGGAGACACATTCTACACATGCCCATTTTAATTTCTTGAACTTTAAATAGAGCTCTAGAATTAATTCTCCTCTAAGGAGGTTACTCTTTTGAGTGTGTTTACGCACTTTTGCCAAATAAGGAAAGTAAGGAACCATGTTAACTTCAATTATACCACCAGGGATTGCTTATAGACTCAACGGGGAGACTGGGAACTAGGGCTGTGCTAAAACCAACCTGTGCTGGCTCACACGCACTCCTCTTGTATGGATCTCTTCCCAACGCTACATCTGGTCATTTCATGTTGATAGCTTGAAATAGGCCATGGTGAAGTATTTACACCACAGAAATTGGCAAATGTTACATATCAGGGCTTTATCCACTAGAGTGCTGGTTGCTAAATATTTACCAGTACATCACTGCTGGCAGCCAATAGATAACTGTATACAATAAATATGATAGCACTGTGTGACAATTTTAAATTAATTCAGGCTTTAATTTGCAACAGGAATTGAGAGAAGGGAAGTATCACTGTGTGTGTGTGTGTGTGTGTGTGTGTGTGTGTGTGTGTGTATGTATGTATATGTCCCCCTGCCCCCCTCCCCCCAAAAAAAAGACTTCATGGAGAAGAGGAGAGCTTGAGTTGGACGTTGCATTGGAGAGAATACACTTAAGTTTGAGTCTGTGGCTTGTGCTTGCATGGTTTGCACTTTGGTCTCCTATCCAAGAAAAATTGTCATTTTTCACAAAATATTCTGTTTTCTTCTAAAAACATCATAGTTTCTTAAATTAACTTTTGGGTATGGTGTGAGCTAGAGGCCGAGGTTCATTTTTTTTTTCTCCAATGCCTTGAGAATATCAAGAACTCTCTTCTGACTATCATCAAGACATTATCACGGAATGCTGCATATTCCCCATTCCTTTTCTCCTCTGGTTCTCAATTCCCAGCACTAGTTCTTTTAAATTCGTGAGTCTTCAGGCTACATAAGAACAGAGGTCTAATGTTCAAAACCACCTGCGAGTCTGGTCTGACGGTGAGTCTTGCTCTGTAGTCTGTTCTGCCACTAGCTGCTCTGATGCTATGTCATTGATCTGGGCACCATTTCCCCCATGAGGAACATGTAGGCGCTCCTGAAATAGTAGCTGAACAAGAAGCATTCATTTTAACTTCAGCAGATCCTATGCAGATGTTCACTGTTTTTAATATATCTTGCTCTCACTCCTGCTGCACCAAAACCCTACCTCAGTTCCTCAGGTTGTCATCTGCAGGTTTATTCCACCCCTTCTCTTCATGGGGTCAGCTGAAGATGAAAGATGATTTTCTTCCCAAGAAGAACTTCAGTGTCTTGAGCCTCATAACTTCTTGTGTAATTTCCTGTCAGTTCTCTCTTAGGGCACAGACTCCAAGAGCTGATTGATGTGGACGAGTTTCCTGCAGTTGAGATGCTCACTAACAATTTGCTGCCCAGCTCTACCATATTCTTTTCACTTGAGTTTTCAGGGAGGAAGATTTTTTTCTTGAGCTTACTTGCACTCTAATGATTTCTTTCTGGTGAAGCCTATTTGAAAAAATAATTTCATGGTTAGAATAAAAATGCACATTTTAATTTAAAACACAGGTCTTTTTTTCCTGCTTATGAGCCCACTTTTACATGCTAGAGTTCTAGATAGGTCTGGGGCAACATTTTGAAGAGAAGTCATAGGCATTTGGCATCTTAAGGGATAAAATAAGAGTAGTCTTTGAGAAGATAGCCTGCATTTTATGTACTTTCAGGCCACATACTGCAGTTTATATGGAAGTTCAGTGAAAACATTAAGTGCTGGCACTAAGGGTTTTTAAGGATGTTTTTCAAGGAAGGTTAAAAACACCATTGCTTAGAGTGATTTAATAGTAGAATAACCATTTGTGTGAAGTGGGTTAAAAGCTTTTGGTCTGGAGTTGAGCAAAGATCTTCAGAGGAGAGAAATCATGGAATAGGGGAATAGGCCTAATTTTTCAGGCCACATAAATCTAGGTCTGAATTCCGACTTTTGACGTTGCTTGTGACATAACTTTGTGCATTTGACTTACACTCTTTGGGTCTCAGACTTTATTTGTCAAATGGACATACTGAAGCTACCTTAAGGTGTCATTATGAATGAAATGAATGAATGAAATAAAGGTATGTGAAGTTGTTAGCCTGTTGCCTGGTACTCGACAAATATTGCTCATTATCCTTTTTCCTTAAGAGGAAGACAGAATAGGTATGGGAGAAGTTTGGAAAAATTCCCAAACGGGGCTTGTTGTGCCCTAATAGGACTAAGTAACACTTTTTTTTCTTTTGGGGGAACTGATGGGACTAATGTTATGATGCCTCTTCCGTCTGCCCAGTCATGGAGGGAATAACATACGCTGTGAGGCTCAGGGATGCTTAGACTATGGAAGAGTCCCATAGAGGATGAAAGTAGGCCAGGCTAAATGTAGATATATTGGCATATTGGCATTAAATTTTAGAGGATAAATACCATGTGAAATTCTCTCTTGTGTTTAAAATTTCCATGTCATTACAATCAAACAACTCAAAGAAAGACCTGACAGAGAAAGAAGAAACCCAACGTTTTAGAAGACCTGAAAAAAGGCCCCCACTTTACAAAGGAATCCTATCTATAGCAGACCCAATGGATCTGCTTGAACAAATTTGGTTACAAGGAGTAGACCACCCTTAAGGCATCCTATTTCATCTCTGAACAGCTGTAACTGTTAGAAATGCCTTTATATTTAGTCAAACCCAACACCTTTGTGCTGCAGTGTTTGCACAATGTGCTGCAAATGTGCACAGTGTTTGCACACAACCCCTTTGTGCTGCATTTCAGTACTAGAGTCAATTTCAACTGTCTTCTATTTCTTTTTCTCCCCAAGTTTTACTGAGATATGATTGACATATAACATTGCATTAGTTAAGGGGTACAACATAGTGAATATTATTATATATATAATATATATATATATAAATGATTAACACAGTTTAGTTAGCATTCGTCACCTCACAGACTTATAATTTTTTCCTTGTGATGAGAACTTTTAAGATCTACTCTCAGCAACTTAAAAATATGGAATACAGTATTATTAACTAAATTCACCAAGCTGTACATTACATCGGTAGAACTTATTTATCTTATACCTGGAAGTTTGTACCTTTTGCTCACCTTCACCCGTTTTGCCCACCCCTCCACCCCTCACCTCTGGCAACCACCAATCCTCTGTGTAATTGGGTTCATTTTTTTTAGATTCCACATATTAAGTGAGATCATACAGAATTTGTCTTTCTCTGACTTATCTCACTTAGCATAATGCCCTCAAAGGGCATCCATGTCACAAATGGCAGGATTTCATTCTTTTCTATGGCTGAATAATATTCCACTATATATATGTGTATAATATATATTTTAATATAACATATATTTCACATTTTCTTTGTTTATCCCTTGATGGACACTTTAAGTTGTTTGCATATATTGGTATGGTAAATAATGCTGCAATGAACATGGGGGTGCAGATGTCTTTTTGAGACAGTGATTTCATTTTCCTTCTGATAAATACCCAGAAGTAGAATTTCTGGATCATATGGTAGTTCTGTTTTTAATTTTTTGAAGAACCTCCGTATGATTTTCCATAGTGGCTGCACCAATTTACATTCCCACTAACAGTGCACAAGTGTTCTCTTTTCTCCACATCCTCATCATCACTTGTTATTTCTTGTCTTTTGATAATAGCCATTCTAACAGGTATAAGGTGATAGCTCATTGTAATTTGATTTGCATTTTCCTGATGATTAGTGATGTTGAGCACCTTTTCATGTAATACCTTGATCACTTTTCATGGCCATATGTATGTTTTCCTTGGAAAGATATCTATTCAGTTTCTTTGCCCATTTTTCAGTCAAATTATTTGTTTTTATTTGTTTTTGTTTCATTTTTTGCTGTTGAGTTGTATGTCTTCTTTATTTATTTTACATATTAACCAGATATAAGACTTGCAGATATTTTCTTCCATTCCATAGGTTGCCTTTTCATTTTGTTGATAGTTTCCTTTGCTGTGCAGAAGCTTTTTAGTTTGATGTTGTCCCATTTGTTTATTTTTGTTTTTGTCTCCTCAAATGTCTTGTATTTCTTCAGAGGAGTACCTAGTGAACGTTTGTAGGCTTAATTCCCTTTTGCATGCACCAGAGAGAACTCTTTCATGACTACAGGCTGTTGTCCTGAGCAACAGTGTTGTACAGAGTATTTTGCAGTTAATGTGAGTATGAGGATGGGGCAGAGGGATAACGAGGTAGCCCTGGGAAGCTCATTCAGTACAAAGTCATCACCACTATTGGAATAGCCTCACAAAGCCCAGGCAGCCCACTTGGTAGCTTGAACACCTAATTCTTTCAAAGCACCTAAGATTCAGTGATATTTTCTCAGAAGATCTCAGTAGAGGTAACTTTTTTTCAGTTAATTATCTATAGGAGAATATGATAATTGCATTTCCGAAGTTCTCCTGTATTTTTGCATTTAGATCCTTGATATTGAGTGCTCTTTGAAACTTCAAATACTGATAAAGGAAATGTGCTTGAAAGAAATGCCATTTGAATTTGGGCCTGTTAAAAGCCTGGCTGTGAGAGGACTAACTCTTCAAATAATACTGATTTATTAATATACTGTATCTGTTACCTGCCCTCTGTCAGAAATCCCAAAAGGAAGCAGGAATCTTAAGCAAATGTTTGTAGCTTACTTAATAAAAACAAAAATAATAAAAGTCATCTTTCTGAGGATAAAGCTTTCTGAGAAGCAAATTTATTAAACGTCACTCTTGAATGGGTGCCGAATTTTGACCCTTGCTAGTTGGGGGAGGCACTTCCAATGGTTTTTTTCCATAAAATAATTAGCTTCAAATGTAATTAAGTTTTATAATTGGAAGGAACCTTAAAGATAGTTTTGTTCAATCTCCTTCATTTTCCAGATAAGAAAACTAAAATAATTTTTTAATGGGTAATTGTTGCATGCCTATTGTATTCCAGGCACTGTGGTAGGAACTGGGGATGTTGTGGACAAGGCAAGGTTGACTACTTAGACTAATAAGAGAAGTCATGGATTAGTTAGTGCAGACCAGAGCTAGACTGGCCCTCAACCTGCAGTTGCCTTGCCCATCGGTCTTGCCTCCAACCCTCACCAACTCCTCCAACATCTTGAGTTGCTTATTCCCATTTGCTTTTCCACCCTCTCACTTCTGCTTTCATATTGTCTGAGAAGAACGGTGGTTCTCAACACTTGGTCTTCTCTCCTCTCCCTCAAATGCACATGCGAGTGCACACGTGATTTTCCATACCATCTCAGGGCATGTACAGCGCTCTTGAAGTCCACAGGCATCAGGACAGGAAACTCTGTATCTTGGTGATATATGCTAGAACAGTAGCCACACAAAGACAACTTCATGGGCCATCTGCTTTGTACTGGGGAATTTTGTGGGGTCTGCAATATTTTTACTATTGGTGAGAATTTTATCAATCACTCAATAAATCAATCAAATCAAGAAGTAATTGACAAACCATTTTCCAAGCACTGTGCAAGGATACAGAATTTTAAAATATGGTCCTTGTTTTACTTATGAGGAAATTACATTTTAGAGATGTTAAAGAGATGTTAAGTAACAAGTGCCCACAGCGTCTAGGTAGGGAGACCAGGGTTTGAACCCAGGGTTTCAAACTCTACTTCTAGGGCTTTTCCCTTCCCACAGTAGGTACTTTGAAGTGTCAGAAATACCTCCAGAGTGGAGACACTTTTTTTTTAAACTATGTAACAGGCCACAGGTGTTTTAGGAGTCTGAAAGTGAGGGAGGTATCAGTAAGGGCCAGAGAACACAGAGGGAACTTCCCACATAGACGGTCCATCAAAGGATGAGTAAGATGTGGATAAGTGGAATAGGATCAAAATGGTTAATATTAATTTCACTCAGATGTTCTTAGAAGGATGGGAATTAGTTTGAAGCAGAAAGAGCAAATTGCTAATATAATTTCTGTGACTTCAAACCCAGTTTTAAATACAGGTGTGTTTATTTAGGTAATCAGTGATTTTCTTTTCTGCTTACATCTGATATTTTAAGATGGAGGAAAAAAGGTATCTGGTCAATTCACCACACATTTAATTATTTGTTACTTAGAAATAATAGAGAATAATTAACAATAAATAGTCCTTACTCTCAGGAAACTTAGATTCTGATTGGGGAACAGTGATTTCAACTATACCCTGAAGCATTTAAAATATAAAAATTCTAGACAATTTTTGATCCTTTTAATACTTCTTTTTTCAGACTTCGGTTAGGAAGTAAAATAAGCAAAATTAAACCACTATTTTTTACAATGGCTCCCAAATACATTTTCACTGAAAACAGGCAAATATCACTCAGAAATTTTAAGAGGCTAACAACATGGTATACATCTTTTAAGGTGCTATACTATCTGTGGTTCTTATTTTATTTGAAGCAATTAAATTGGCCTATAACTTAGGATGATCCCACTGAGAGAACTTTTAAGCTCTTAACTTGCCTTGATCCGAAGCGCTGTTGCGTGAATGTTCAGGGTACAAAAAATAATTAGAGCCTATGTTGGAGTACCATGCCAAGTGCTTTATAAGAAGTATCTTGTTGGATCTATATAATGGTGGTATGCTGCACTGCTATTGCTCCCATTCTACAGATGCGAACATCAAGAAAGGAAGCTGTTAGGATAGTCGCGTTAGGGGCCAAAAGGCTTGAGGAATTTTACGCTCCAGATATTCAAGTACAGAGAGTTTGTAGTAATGACAAATAATTTCGTCTTACCATTTTATCTAATAATCTTTTATTTGTTCATAATTAAAAGAAAGAAGAATTGAAATTGCCGCAGTGCCTTTGGTTCACCCTTACATTTGAACCTACAAACCTAGAACTTCTAAGCTAGAAATTCTAGTATGTCCGTGTTTTTGCAGATTGTAGTCTCTATGATAAGAAGCCATTCCACTATATAATAATTAAAAAATAATAATAATTAAAATGCATTGTAATATTTTGTATCTTAATTACTTGCAATAGTATATGCACTGTGTAGAAATGCATTATATACATTATATGGAAACTATGCATTACATTCTGTCATCACACTTTGTTAGCTAGTTGTGAACCTGTTTCCCTCGTTTGAATGCAGCTTGTTTTTTTAAATTTATTTATTTATTTTTGGCTGTGTTGGGTCTTCGTTTCTGTGCGAGGGCTTTCTCCAGTTGTGGTGAGCGGGGGCCACTCTTCATCGCGGTGCGCGGACCTCTCACTGTCGCGGCCTCTCTTGTTGCGGAGCACAGGCTCCAGACGCGCAGGCTCAGTAGTTGTGGCTCACGGGCTTAGTTGCTCCGCGGCATGTGGGATCTTCCCAGACCAGGGCTTGAACCCGTGTCCCCTTCATTGGCAGGCAGACTCTTAACCACTGCGCCACCAGGGAAGCCCCCAGCTTGTTTTCTTGGCAGCTCAGAGAGGTTAAATAAGTTGCTCAACTTGACACACTGGTAAGTGAAGAACCAGGATTCAAATCCAGGCCTGAATGACTCCAGAAGCATACGCCCTTCACTGTGCTTTGCTTTTACCCTGACTCAAAATTTACTTTTTATCATGCTAGTTTTATCCAAGTTTGAATTGTAAATATTACAAATACATTGGAATTATTGTATATGTAAGACCATAAAGAGCATACCTTGGGAAGTTATGGGCCAGAATAAACTGTATGTACATGACTTATCATCATTAGCTAGAGAACCATCACCCTGTGCTGTGGTCATATGAAATTATTTATGGAAACTCAGCCAAACAAAACACAGCGGAAGCTCTCCATTGTGTATGCAATAACATGTTAAATGAGATAATCTGTTTTGTTTTGGTCAAATACTCAAGAAAATTGAAGACTCGAATTCTCACTTTCCAAAGTGAGGTTTAAATCTACTTAACCTGAACCACTAAAGAAGGTCAAAAAACCGGTTGGAGTCTTCAGCTTCCTGCCAAGATGGAATAACAGGTGTTAGTTTTACTCTCCCTCCTGGGAGGCTGGGAATAGTGCTTGTTCCCACCAACCACCTTGGAAAACTTCATGATACACGAGGCTTTAAATAAAGCCTTCAGAAGGGTTCAGTCTCAGTATTGGGGAATGATTAGCCCGAGACTGACTACTACTCTGGTCCCACCTAACAAATCTTTAACAAAAATTTTTTTTCTATTGAGGTATAGTTGATTTACAATGTTGTGTTTCAGGTGTACAGCAAAGTGATTCAGTTATACATACATATATATCTATCTTTTCAGATTCTTTTCCCTTAGAGGTTATTACAAAATATTGAGTATAGCTCCTTGTGCTATACAGTAGGTCGTTGTTGGCTATCTATTTTATATATAGCAGTGTGTGTATGTTAATCCCAAACTCCTAATTTATCCCTTTCTCCCTTTCCCCTTTGGTAGCCGTAAGTTCCCACCTAACAAATCTTAAAAGTAAGACCTGAAAGCGTCAAACTGTTTCTAAGTGATTTAACCACAGTGAGATGCCACTATACAACTATTTGAGTTGCTAGAAGAAATATCTGACCATACCAGGTATTAGCAAGGATGTGTAGGAACTGGAATGCTCATATACCATAGGCGGGAATGTAAGATGCTATACCCACTTTGAAAAACAGGCAGTTTCTTATAAAGTTAAACATGCCCCAGCCATTCCACCCCTAAGCACTTGCCCAGGAGAAATGGAAAGTTGTCTTTACAAGGATTTGTACATGAATATTCACAGCAGCTTTATTTACAAACAGCCTCAAACTGGGAACAATCAAACTGTCCATCAGTAGGTGAATAAATAAACAAATCATGGTATAGCCATACAATGGAATACTGTTCAGTAATAAAAAGGAGTGAACTGTTGCACATGAATGAATCTCAAAATACTATGCTGAATGAAAGAAGTCAAAAAAGAGTACCCACTTTGCACAACAATGTGAATGTACACTCAAAAAGGGTTAAAATGGTAAATTTTATGTCATGCATATTTTGCCACAAAAAAAGGGTACATACTCTGTGATTCTTTTATACAAAAGTCTAGAAAATCAACTAATCTATAGTGACAGAAAGCAGATCAGTGGTTTCTGAAGGGGTCAGGTGGGAGAAGGAATGATTACAAAGGGGGATGAGCAAACTTTGGGGAGTGATGGACACCAATCCCATTTTTCCAACAGCATTTGCTCACTCTGTGTCTTTGTGTCACATTTTGATAATTCTCACAATATTTCAGATGTTTTCATTATTACTGTACTTGTTTGGTGATCTGTGATCAGTCAGTGACTTTTGATGTTGCTATTGCAAACAAGATTGACTCGCTGAAGGCGCAGATGATGGTTAGGATTATTTAGCAATAAAGTATTTTTTATTTAAAGTATGTACCCTTTTTAAGACAGAATGCCATTGCACACTTAATAGACTACAGCATAGTGTAAACGTAGCTTTTATATGCACTGGGAAATCAAAAACTTTGTGCGACTCTATTGTGATATTTGCTTAATTGCGGTGGTTTGGAACCAAACCTGCATTATCTCCGAGGTATGCCTATATTAACTGCTTTAAAATGTGTCCAGGATTTGTTTTAATCAGGCATGGTAAGGCATGCAGACATGGAAAACGTTGTCATGAAGGAAGAAATGTTTGTACTCACAGATCCCTGGAAACAGAAGGCATGTTATGCCGCACAGGGTGACATGGGAAAGCAACTGAGTCAGTCAAAAGGCAGAGAGAGTGAAGGGAAAACGTGGGCAAGAGCCTTTTTGGTGATTTCTGTGGGAAAAGCAAGGCAAGGCAGAGAAGACGGGTTTAGGATTAGCTAGGTTGAATAATCTCAACAGGCCCTGGGGTGTAAGGGCTTCTCCTATACTTGTCTGATAGCTGGCACTGGGGTGATTAGCACAGGTGGAGAGTGGCGTGGCATATGAGAGCACCGTGAGGGTCCGATAAAGGAGATGGTGGTGGAGGTAGGGGTTCTGGATTGGCTGGTTTGCTTTTGAAGAGCGTGCTCTTGGGCAAGTGTTTGCTGCTCTAGGAATCAGCCAACCTTGGGAGGGGTAGTCCCTTCCTGCGTCAGCAAGACCTCAAGATGTCAAAGCAGCAGGAAATACAGAAAATGAAAACCATGACTGATACAGTAACTAAGAGTGAGAAGATGAATCATGTATATTGCCCAAGGTTTAGACTAGGCCCAGGGATAGAATGGACCATGGAGCAGGTTTAATGGGCAGTAGTGCTTTGGGGTTAATTAAAACATAGATTTTTATAAGATAGGGTCTCTGAAACTTTCCTGTGCATACAGATCACCAGGGATTTTGTTAAACTGCAGATTCTCATTTAGAAAGTCTGGAGTGAGACCTGAGAATCTGCATTTCTAATAAGCTACAGTGCTGCTGGTGTAAGGTAACCCATTTTACAGCAAGGTAGTAAGTGGTTGAATGAACAACGGGTAGGGATCTGGGTTGAAGTTTTGGTTCTGCTACTTGGTAGTTGGATGATTCTGGATAAGTTACTTAAGATATGGAAGCCTTATATTCCTTACACGTAAGATGGGCGTAATAATAATATCTACCTCAGAAGATTGTTGTGTTGGTTAAATGAAGTATTACTTAATGGTGCTTAATGAAAGGCAGTCAAAAGTAAGAAGAGTGGGGGTGGATTTCTAAGATAATTTAGTGTTTCCTAAGTTGCGAGAGTGGGACAATTTAGAGATCTTATTCTTCCAAGGATCTCCTTTGCCATCTGTCTGATGAGAAGATTTTTAGCTTCTGTGTTTGCAGGGATGGGAAGAATTCACTTGGAGGCCATTTTGTTTCTAGACTGCTCTGTTCATTTCAAAGGATTTTTACTATTTGGAGATAAAATTAGCTGCTGCCAAGTAGTTACAGTTCTGTCCCCTGAGGCAACACAAAAAAAGAAATCTTCACCCTCCCGATCCCCTCTCATTTTTCTGATACCTCCAGAGTTTCACACTTAACCAAGCCCACTCAGTTATTCACAATTACCGTGTTTCCTGTGGTTGATACTTACAACCTTGTGTGATAAGAGGTAAGTGTCTGTTATAGTTCATCCCCCCCAAACTCATTACAGTGAGACACTCAGAAGTATAAACACATTTTTAACCAAGCATGCACAAAAACAATCATGCAATCTACAGCAAACTCAATACATTCTTGACTCTCAGTCCTTGTAAGGGCTCCAGCAGCACTTTATGAAAGAGTCACTTGGTAAGGACAGTATCCCAGTGGTAGGAATCATTTAATCTTCTAGATAAAGACTAATTCCTCTGAGAAGCAGCCAGGACACATAGGTTGAGAAGTCTGTGCCCAGGATGCTGTTCTGAAGAGTGTAGGCTCTCAAGCTCTTATATCTTGTTTCCTCCTACAAAGGGAGCAGGATTTAAAAATATTCATGAATTTGAATAAAGCTTTGGTTGGTTGTTTATAAGGAACAGAACTTCCTCACTCAGTTTAGGTGAGGGAAGATTTATGATCAGGGAACAGGGATGTTTCATAGAATTCAAGGGCAGAAATCACAGCTAAGGCTGATGAAAGACTGGAGCTGGAAGTGTAACACTCAGTGACCAAGGCCTTCCCACCTCCCTTGGTCTGGTGTCATACGACCTCTTGCCCACCCTTCCCTGAAGTTTGCTTCACATTTTCCTTTGTCTGTAGAATATATCTTCCATTTCACTGTCGTAAGACCCATCCTGGCCATCTTCAGACTCTACCTTCAGCCCCTGGGTCTATGTTACTTCCAGACCAAGATACTCAGCCTACCAACTATCGTCTCTATCCCAGTTCCAAGTGATGAGTACAGAAGTTGATTGACCCAGCCTGAATCAGTTGTCTCCCCTTGCTCCAACCAGCAGTGGGTAGGATAAAGGGACTCGAATAGCCCTAGGGCCAGTTCCCAGTTGGTAAGAGCACAGTACATGGGCAGGAAAATTTTTTTTTTTTGTATAGACTTTATTTTTTTTAACATCTTTATTGGAGTATAATTGCTTTACAATGGTGTGTTAGTTTCTGCTTTATAACAAAGTGAATCAGCTATACATATACATATATCCCCATATCTTCTCCCTCTTGCGTCTCCCTCCCACCCTCCCTATACCCCCCCTCTAGGTGGTCACAAAGCACCGAGCTGATCTCCCTGTGCTATGTGGCTGCTTCCCACTAGCTAGCTATTTTACGTTTGGTAGTGTATATATGTCCATGCCACTCTCTCACTTCGTCCCAGCTTCCCCTTCCCCCTCCCTGTGTCCTCAAGTCCATTCTCTACGTCTGTGTCTTTATTCCTGTCCTGATGGGCAGGAAATTTGAATGCCATGTCTGCTCTGGTTTTGCCACTAATCTATCAACCATCAGCACTGTTTTGTTAACCAAGAAACTCAGTGAGCATACATTTTTGTGTTCCTCACAAACAGCTGATAAGTATGAATCAGGACTTTGGCAGAGGGGGCCCTCTTGTTTGTCATTGATTGATTGCAGTTGTGATTACTCTTAATCAGTAATCTTTGAAGGGAGCTGTAGAGTCAGCTGTAAATTATACTGTCTGTATCCTTACCTACGTATTTCTACTTTGTCTATAAAGCTCTAATGAATGCCACTGATACTCTCTTTTTAAAAAAATTATTTATATATTTATTTACTTATTTTTGGCTGCATTGGGTCTCTGTTGCTGCGCGCGGGCTTTCTCTAGTTGCGGGGAGCGGGGGCTGCTCTTCGTTGTGGTGCACGGGCTTCTCATTGCGGTGGCTTCTTTTGCTGCGGAGCATGGGTTCTAGGCGCGGGGCTTCAGTAGTTGTGGTGCGCGGGCTCTAGAGCGCAGGCTAAGTAGTTGTGGTGCACGGGCTTAGTTGCTCCACAGCATGTGGGATCTTCCCAGACCAGGGCTCGAACCCGTGTCCCCTGCATTGGCGGGCGGATTTTTTAACCAGTGTGCCACCAGGGAAGTCCCAGTGATACACTCTTAGTGTTAAAGTCATGTGGGAAAGAAAATTAGATCAACAGGTGTGAGCATCAGAAAGAGTCCTTGGAACAACAGAATGAACCCTGTGTTTAAAATCAAGTCTCTTTCTCTCTGACAGTTATTGGATAGTTGACCTTCTTACACTCTCTTCCAGTCTAATCTTTAAATCTGTAAACCAGGAATTATAGTTCTTACTTCAAAGTCATAAATATTAAATAAGATAATTATGAGGTTATTTGTGTCTTCTAAGGTGAACTATTAAAGTAGGAAACTGAAGAAATTGAGTATGGTCTTACTGGGGTTTCTTCCATCACATCACTCTTTTGTGGGCCATGATGCTGAGATATGCGAAAAGATGTTGAAGAAATTATATTCCCTCCCACCACCATATCTCTCCAGGGACACAGACTCTTCCAGGGATGGGGAAGGCCACATTCTATTTAATTTTTTGATCTTTCACAGTTTTAGCTTATAAATTGTGTGGGATTTTTTAAGAGGAGAGCAAAATGGTGTGTTTTGGGTAAAGTGGGACATCAAGAGAGTCTGAGAAAGGGGCTACAGTTGGGATGACGGTGATTGATTTTATGTGCTCAGAATCTCCCAGGGCCTTAGCACAACTGCTACAAAACAGATCCCAAAGCGAGGTCCTAATATTTCCCACATTTTGTTCTTGAAAGACTGATAAAATTACCTCAAGGTGAGGTGTTTTCATTGTTTTCCCTGAATTGAAGCTCTCACACCTTCAATCTTGTACATGTCATAGACAACAAAGACCATTAGTTTAAATGTTACAAAAACTACATGCCATTTAAAGCAAGCACTTGGGCTTGAAATGAGCTCCATTGCATTTAATGCATCTTTTCTAGAGACATTGTATTGACCAAACAGCCAGGTTTGTAAAATAATGTCAAGAAGATCTGCCTTATATGTCCTCTCTTAATAGCCCTACTACTCCATTAAATTTGCTCTTTTTTTTTTTTAGTATCTTTATTAGAGTATAATTGCTTTACAAGGGTGTGTTCGTTTCTGCTTTATAACAAAGTGAATCAGCTATACATATACGTATATCCCCATATCTCCTCCCTCTTGCGTCTCCCTCCCACCCTCCCTATCCCACACCTCTAGGTGGTCACAGGAGTTACTGCTTACATGGAGAGAACAGGAATTCATATATTGCACATATAGAACTGTTGCTTTCAAGCCTATCTTCCAGAATACTTAAAGGCATAGCAGGTGTCAATATAGCTCTTTGATAAAGCCGTTTTCTTTAGTCAGTCCTCTCCTTTCTAGAACTCCAGTATTTGAACAAGGTGTTATTGGGCCATCTTGAAAACCTGCCTGAATCATTTGGAAAGGAAACATGTTTCAGTACTGACTTCAATAGAAACACAAAGTTCCTGCATGAAAGGCTTTTGCTTTTAGCTTGCACAGCCGTAGGGAGACTGAAACGCTGGCTGATTACTCTCAGAACTGCTAGAGCATTCACAGTATATCTGTCACAAAAACAGGCAGTGTGTTTGGGTGTGTGATGTCACCTGGGGTAGCCTTGTTCGGCATCCTGGATACTGAGTCCTTTACCTCTGCCCTCTGCTGCAGGCTCCAGAGCCTGGCGCACAAGGTGTCTGGCCCAAGGTCTTCAGCCTTTTTAACAAGCAGCAACTGAATGAGAAGAGATACTGCTGGAGGTGTGATGTTTTAAGATTCTTCGGTGGCAGGTTTCAAAAAAAAAAACCTAACTGAAATGACTTTGTATTAGTTCAGATAAAGCTTGATGTTGTGTCACTTAGAGCCTGTAAAGTGTTAACGTAAGGGAAATTTATTTCTTGAGCTTGTAAAGTCTGCTCGGTGAGGGTGGTACGGCTGCTCCAAACATTCTTTCAGGACCTTAGGCTGAGGAGGTGCTGACATCTTCAACACGTGACTTGCACCCTTGTCCCTGGTGTGGACCTTTAACTGGCCTATGAGGAGAGAGAACGAGTGGAGAATCATAGGGGAGGTTTTTTTAGCCAAGTCTGAAAGTAGAGAATATCACTTCCTCTCACATTTTATTGGTCAAGGCCCAGTCACATGACCACAACTAACTGTGTAATGAAGCCTGGGAATGTAGTTTGGCTGTGTGCCCAGAAGGAAAGGGAATGGCTTGGTAAACAGCTGGCCAGTCTGCCACCTAGCTTAAACCAAATGGCGTTTATGACGAGAGCATAGGGGTTCCCACAGAATCCTAGGCCTTCAGGAAGGGAGTGGGCCTAGAAATAGGACAGTACTCTCTGTCTCTGTCTCTTTTTCTCTTGATATCTTTCTTTTTGTTTTTGTGCCACTGCTTCATTCCACTCTCTCTGTGTCTCTCTGTGCACTTTTTAAAAGGCTACTTCTTTATCCACAAGGCAGAATACGGCTGTTCCACAGCCCAGTTTTCACATTATGGTCTTGACTGCATGCAGAGCTTAACTACCTTTTGAATTCCAATTCCAAATCTTTAGGCAAGAGAATTTGATTGGCCCAGGCTGCTTCAGTTCCACCAACTGAGACCAACAGTCAGGGACCCAAAGTGCAGACCTGGCTTCTAGATCCCCAGCCCACTACCACTGTGACCCTGTGGAAGAAGGAGATGGTGTTCAGAAACGGATGGTTTTGAGCTGGACCACTCAGACTATCCAGATGTTAAAATGGCAGCTTTCAGAAGTGACTCAGGAGTTTGTAGCCACAGACTGCACTGCAAGAAGGCAAGAGGTGACATTCTCTTGGCTGACCTCTGATATCTCTACTTCTCTATCACCCATATCTTTGCATTTGTCATTTTGTAACATTATGTACATCCCAACTAAGCTAGTCATACGACCACTTCTCTGTCTTGGGAAGGAAAGAGTCACTTCCATGTATATAAACATGCAGCAGGCCTAGTTTTTACTTAGAGGGTTTTTCATTTTCTATAGGACCAGCTCTTTCAAGCCTATAAAATCAGTGACCTAAATATCAAATTAACGAAGCATGCAAGAGAATGGAGAAACTAGGAAGGATTTCCCTTATCCTGGAGTCTGTGGTATTCTGTCACTGTTACGGAATGTTCTGTTTTAAGATTCATCATGTTTTTAAGGTGAAGGAAAAATACGTCTAGATATAAGTCTGACTCATTTTGGTTTTCACTGTGGTCTTGCGAAGTGCTTAGTGTAGGTTGGAGAATCAAGGCTCAGTTTGGTGATTCACTTAATGCCTTTGAGCCTCCCTCATTTGTAAAATGGAGATAGTAATACATTACTCAGGAATGCTGGGAAGATTAAATATAATAATCAATGTTAAAAAGCTTTGTAGAGTTTTCAACATAGAATAGAATTAGCATATGAATTAGCATATGACCCAGCAATTCTACTCCTAGATATGTACCCAAATTAGTAGAAAACAAGTGTTCAAACAAAAACTTATACGTGAATGTTTGGCTATTCACAATAGCCAAAAGTGGAAACAACCCAAATGTCCATCAAGTGATAAGTAAATAAATTATGATGTATCCATACTATAGAATATTGTCCAGCCCTGAAAACAAATGAAGTGCTAATACATGGTATGGCATGGATAAGTCTTGAAAACATGCTAAATGAAGCCAGAATTATATCATCTGGGCCACATATTATATCATCCCATTTCTGTGAAATATCCAGAATAGGAAAATCCATAGGGATAGAAGGAAGATGAGGGTTTTCAGGGGACGGGGAGGGGAAATGGACAGTGATTGCTTAATGGATAGAGGGTTCCATTTGGGTTGATGAAGAAGTTCTGAAACTAGATAGTGGTGGGATTGTTCAATATCTTGAGGGTACTTAATGCTACTACATTGTACACTTTAAAATGGTTGAAATAGTAAATTTTATGTTATTTCTATCTTATCACAATAAAAAAGATCACCTAATGTCCCCACTCCCTTTTAAAAAAAGCTTTGTAAGTGCTAAAGTGCTATACAAGATTAGATCACCCATGGTTTTTTTGTTTTGTTTTGTTTTTTGCCTTTTATTAAGGTGGCTGTTTTCGGTGGCTCCAAGCATTTCATTTCTCCAGGATACTTGTTTTCTCATAACTTCTCAATGCCCCAGTCAAGGACCAGTTCCAATCCTTAACTCAAGGTTTTTCTCCTCGGTCCTATGAGGAAATGTTCATCATAGTAGTTTATTCAAGAAGGAAGAGAGGTAGATAGATGCTGCTTCTAAGTTTTCCAAGGAATAATCAATGAATCTTTCTTCAGCTGGTGGCTACCTAGCTTTCTGCAAAGTAATCTAAAGATTAGGTTGCACAGTAGAAAGAAACAAAGTAAGAAAAGGTCTAGATTCTGGATAGTGGTGGGGTTCATTAGTGCTGGTTACCCATTTCCAGTTTTTCTCTTCTTTGTGGGCACGTAGGAAGGCTAGACTTCCCAGCTCCCTTTGTGCCTAGGCAGGGTGATTTGACTAATGCTAACAAATGACATGGAGACATTTAAGAGACAGTGTGCCACCTCCTGCTCCCTTTTCCTCTGCTGCAATGACCCTTCCACGGGGTACCAAAGGGGAACGGAAAAACCTTGCTAGTGTAGGGATACCAATGGGAGTGATTTAGAGTGATCTTTGAGCCTGAGCAGAAAAGAAGGGGTCTGCCTGTCTAGGACCAAACAGGATCCCTAGGGGAGAAGGCTTCCAGGAGATTCTAGTATCCATACCACCCCTTTCCCCAACCTCCTTGGAACCTTCATCCCTGTTAAGACTAGTCAGTTGGAGGTGGTGCATTGCTAGACAAGTCACTGGGGACCAAAGAATGAACAGCACAGCCCCTGCCATCAGGAAGCACACAATCCAGTGGAAGAGACAGAAAAGGGAGAGATGCTTATAATACAGTGGCTAAGTGTGGCAGCAGAGGTAAATCCAGAGAGCTGTGGAGGGCAAAGGTGGACCCTGCAACCCGGTCTGATGAGCAGGGGTTAGGGAAGGCTTCTAGAAAGAGATGGCTACTGAGATGAGACTGGGATGGGTTGGGCTGTGAGGAATTTGGAAGAGAGGTTTTGTTCTCACTCTAGAGATGACATCAGAAAAACGTGGGGCTTGGGTATTTCGATGTGGAAATCAATTCATTTCTCATCACACATCCTTATATGTGGTGGAAGCTCTAGACCTATTGCAAGGGTAGTTTTCTTAGTAGTAATTCTAAGAGAGGGCAGAGCATGGTGCTTATTAGTCCTGCTACAGGATCAGACAAACCACTTCAATGTTGGCTTAGCCTTTTTTTAACTGTGTAACTTAGGGAAAATTACTTCTTTATGTCTCAGCATTTGCTTTTTTTTTTTTTTAATCTGAAAATGTAGGTAATAATCTGTTGTTAGGATTGAAGATTAATCCCCAAAGCTTGTTAGCGTTTACAATGATATGGTTAAATGCATGATGGCAAGTTGTTTTAAGACCTTAAGTAACATACTGACATGGTTTTACTGGAAAAGTACTTTCCAATTCCAAATGACTGACCCAAAAGAAACATGGGGGGACCCAAACTACTTAGGTGGGAGACTACAACTTCATTTTAGCAGTGTTAAATTATTATGGTCATTTTCTGGCTCCCACTGAAGAGGAAGCTTGTTAGTGGGATACAAGGTATGCTTTGTAGATAGGGATATAGAGCTTCTCTTACAGGCTTCTGTCCTCATTTACCCTGTTTAGAAATTCATAACCAGTTGAGTTACATCTATCCTCTGTCTTTGATCTTTGGCTTTGACTAATAGGAACATCCTTGGGACATGGTTCCGGATAAGGATTCTGTGCACACGGTTCCTTCATGGGCCTCTCCGTGGAGCCCTCCTCTTCTGTCCAGCCCTCAGAAGCCCTCGTGGAGAGGTGACACTGGACACACACCCAGGTGCTCCTGGAGAGGAAGCTTAAGGGCAGAAACTGTTGCTTCTAGAACTTGTATGCAGGGGCTGAGAACTGACTGTCCTTAAATCCGAAACCTCTGTACCTCTGGGTATTAGACAGGATATTGCAATGGGCAGGGGGAGGGAGATTCTACTCCTCAGACTCCCAGGGCTCAAGAATCTTCCAAAACTGTATAATGAAGCCCTTGAATAAGCTCTTAATGAGGCTGTCAATCTGTCGACCACATACCTTGGCAGAAATTGGGACATGCTAAGTGGAAGGAATTAATCAAGATTTGTGGATTGGATGGTGGGTCACTTGCCTCCTAATGTTTGAAAAGGAATGAGGAGCTGAAAGTATCTTTTGAATTACTTTGGTATCAAGGTAAGTGGATATTAAAATATGGGACCCTCCTTGACCAGCATCAGGCTGCTTTTCAGAGAGCTAAACTTACAGGATGGCGTGTAATTAATGTCAAGAAGCTGTTATAAGTTGACATCATTCTGAAAAGCACAGAGTCTGAAAGGAGTGAGTATATTTCTGGGAAAGATATTTTTCAGGAGGTTATAGTGGGCTGAGGAGTCCTTTCCGGGTGGTGCTTTATGACGTCACGTTAATCAAGCAGGGTCATTGCGCGTCCACAAGCGTGAGGACAGTCAGTTGCAGGCCTGTTCTCTCCTCCCTGGTAGAGCCCTGGGCATAAGGAACATGCAGTGTCTAGTGAATTCTAACTGCACAAAGGCGTCCCAGGTTGGTTGTTAAGGTGCTGCTTACAAAGTAGGTGACAGAAGGTGCTTAATACTTCAGTCTTTAGTGTTCTTAGGTTTGAATTTCTAAAAGGGAAAAAACTAATCCAGTCAGTGACAGAATGAAGTTCTATGTTTACATTTTCAAATTAAGAAATAAGTAATGCTTTCTTTTTAGAACTCTCTAACTTCTTCTTCAACTCTCTTTTTTCTCTTCCCGGCCCCTTTTTGCCTTACCCTCCAGTGACTTCTTAATGAGGAGAAGGAAACCTAGTCCAGTGCCTGCCTCCTGGCTTCTTTAGTGCCCAAGCTCATAATTACCCCAACTTTCTTCCTCCCTCTGCTTCGCCGAAGCTCTGGCAGTAGATGTTCTGGGCGCAAGTGCAGATCCCATTTTCAGTCGGTATACTCCCTGTTGCTTCGAGTGCCGAGACTAATGGTTAACATCAGCAAGCCTGCTCAAGGGGACTGCCTGCTCCCTATTCAGAATCCTGGGGTCGACACCCTTTCCACCTGATGCTGATGCTGGTAGAGGGTACAAAGCTTCTCCTCCCGGCCTCAAGGCGGGACAGTGCTGGATTCGGCCATGACTAGTCATTACCTAAAAGCCTTGCTTTTCTTGCTTATTCTGCTTCCCTCACTCCTTTGTAGGGCTCTCCTGAGAAGCACATCCTCACGAAATTACATGTGTTTGAGGCTCTCATCTATTTCTGGGGAACTCAACCTAAACAAGTCTGTGGTCCAGTTGGGTCTTTTGAGAATATTTATCTCAGTAAAGTGATCTCACGTAAATGAGAATTCACAACACTTTAAAAGAAGCCGCTTAGCAGCAGCTATTCCTCCCTAATTGGTGAAATTTCATTTATTACAATAACAGACTAAACATTTTTAGACAGCGTGGAAGATAATTCTCAGGGGAATTGTTATGATCCTACTTATCTTTTTAGAGCAACCTATTATATGCTTTGTTGAGGCCACAAAACGGTTGATGCCATAAGTATGTGTATCATAAAAATTTTAAAAAGAAAAGAATTCTTAAAAGACACAAGAGAATGTAGTTATGAGGAATTATCCTTTAAGACCCTAGGGCAGATTAATGCTCACTCTGTAATAAAGATAATCTTGCTCCCAGGTGGGGACTAGGTGGGGTTTCCCATCAGTCTCTGGCAGTCTGCCCTTTGTAAATCATATGGAGCATTGCAAAGTTACTGCTGGTTGTTCAGTGGAAAACAACAGTGATCACAGTAGGAATGAGAAATATGCCATATGAAAAAAGATAGTGTGACAATTAAGTAACAGTTTTCACAGACAAATGTAGTTTTCAATGTTATGGTCAGTGTTGGAACATGTACTTTTTGCAACACAAGAAACTTAGATGAACCGTATGGAATGGTAGTTTATCATTAAATCGGATGACTGAGGGAATGTTCCTTTTTTTTTTTTTTCCTATTAGACAAAAGAACAGAATTGTTAAAAAAGGGTGCAAACAATTTAGAAGTCTAAAAAGTAAAATCAGAAAATGTCCTTGCCTTTTACTTCCTATGCCTACTCTAATTTTCCAGAGTTAAGCACCATTTGCTGTATACTTTATATATACTTGCAAATATTATTCTTCGTGCTCAGAAATATATAATTATATGTATATATTTTCACATTACCACAAAGGCACATTTAAAGATTTTCTAAACCTCTAAATGGAATCATTGTAATTTTGTTCTTCAACAACATTCTTTCTTTACTCAACGCTATATCATTTATGTCCTTCTGTGTTAGTACATACAGAGCTACCAACTTATATTTTAAATTGCTGTATACAGCATTACAGAATAATGTACCATTATTTAACCATTTGGAAGGGGAGGTACTGATTTATGTTTCTGTGAAGGTCTTTGGCAATAGGAAAGTGGTTATTGGCTAACTTAATTAAAATCTTAGTCATATTTTTAGAGAGAGTCAGCACAGAAGCCAAATTACCAACTCAGCTTACAAATGTTTGTTCTTTGTTGCAAAGCACCAAATGACATTCAAAGGGGTTTGTTTGTTTTCATGTTTTTCTAAAATCGTGTTCTGTCATCTAAACTGGAGATCAGTATTTACCTGCACTGTGCAATATTCTAGAAAATTTGAGAAAGAAATAAGAATTGTAGAGTCAGACTAGACCAGACTCCAAATCCTGGTTCTATCTATTTTGAACTATATGATCTTGGCAAATTATGTAAACCCCTTTAGCCTCAGTTCCCTTGTTTGTAAAATGGAGACAACAATCCTTAACTCATTAGACTATCTTCACTATTTTTTTTTTTTAAATAAACATCAGAGTAGACTCTTAGGATTCTAGCCTAAACATATATGCTAACAATAGGGTAGATATTTTTCAGTTGCGCAAATACGGTTCCTTTAAGCTATCTTGTGAAATAAATGACACAAACTCATCAATTATTAGCTGTTACCTCGATTATTCTCACTTCTCAGAATTTTTCTCTTGTTGAAGGAATCACAGAGAAGTAGTTCATAAGAAGGATTATTTAGAAATATAGACATAGCAAATTTTATTTCTGGCTATTATTGTCCTGAACTTCAAAACAAGGCATATTTTTCCTACATGAGAAAGAACAGTTTACCTCTTCTTTATGCAGAGGTCCCACTAGCACGGGAATATTTAATTAAGGGTTAAATTAGATTGGTTTCAGCAGCTGTACTTGTGATTCTTAAGGACCTGACTCTCAGAAAAGATCTCCTTCCCTAGTCGCATGTGTCTTATTTTCTTCTTTTTTTGATTTTTTTAATGTTTATTTAAATTTTTTTTCTTATTAGTCATCCATTTTATACACATCAGTGTATACATGTTAATCCCAATCTCCCAATTCATCCCACCACCACCCCCACCCCTCCACCGTTTTCCCCTCTTGGTGTCCATACGTTTGTTCTCTACTTCTGTATCTCAATTTCTGCTCTGCAAACCGGTTCATCTGTACCATCTTTCTAGGTTCCACATACATGCGTTAATATACGATATTTGTTTTTCTCTTTCTGACTTACTTCACTCTGTATGACAGTCTCTAGATGCATCCACATCTCTAAAAATGACCCAATTTCGTTCCTTTTTATGGCTTGAGTAATATTCCATTGTATATATGTACCACAACTTCTTTATCCATTCGTCTGTTGATGGGCATTTAGGTTGCTTCCATGACCTGGCTACTGTAAATAGTGCTGCAGTGAACACTGGGGTGCATGTGTCTTTTTGAATTATGGTTTTCTCTGGGTATATGCCCAGTAGTGGGATTACTGGGTCATATGGTAATTCTATTTTTAGTTCTTTAAGGAACCTCCATACTGTTCTCCATAGTGGCTGTATCAATTTACATTCCCACCAACAGTGCAAGAGGGTTCCCTTTTCTCCACACCCTCTCCAGCATTTGTTGTTTGTAGATTTTCTGATGATGCCCATTCTAACTGCTGTGAGGTGGTACCTCACTGTAGTTTTGATTTGCATTTCTCTAATAATTAGTGATGTTGAGCAGCTTTTCATGTGCTTCTTGGCCATCTATATGTCTTCTTTGGAGAAATGTCTATTTAGGTCTTCTGCCCATTTTTGGATTGGGTTGTTTGTTTTTCTAATATTGAGCTGCATGAGCTGTTTATATATTTTGGAGATTAATCCTTTGTCCGTTGATTCGCTTGCAAATATTTTTTCCCATTCTGACGGTTGTCTTTTCATCTTGTTTGTAGTTTCCTTTGCTTTGCAAAAACTTTTAAGTTTCATTAGGTCCCATTTGTTTATTTTTGTTTTTATTTCCATTACTCTAGGAGGTGGATCAAAAAAAATCTTGCTGTGATTTATGTGAAAGAGTGTTCTTCCTATGTTTTCCTCTAAGAGTTTTATGGTGTCCGGTCTTACATTTAGGTCTCGAATCCATTTTGAGTTTATTTTCGTGCATGGTGTTAGGGAGTGTTCTAATTTCATTCTTTTACATGTAGCTGTCCAGTTTTCCCAGCACCACTTATTGAAGAGACTGCCTTTTCTCCATTGTATACCCTTGCCTCCTTTGTCATAGATTAGTTGACCATACGTGTGTGGATTTATCTCTGGGCTTTCTATCCTGTTCCATTGATCTATATTTCTGTTTTTGTGCCAGTACCATATTGTCTTGATTACTGTAGCTTTGTAGTATAGTCTGAAGTCAGGGAGCCTGATTCCTCCAGCTCGGTTTTTTCCCCTCAAGACTGTTTTGGCTGTTCGGGGTCTTTTGTGTCTCCATACACATTTTAAGATTTTTTGTTCTAGTTCTGTAAAAAATGCCATTGGTAATTTGATAGGGATTGCATTGAATCTTTAGATTGCTTTGGGTAGTATAGTCATTTTCACAATACTGATTCTTCCAATCCCAGAACATGGTATATCTCTCCATCTGTTTGTATCATCTTTAATTTCTTTCATCAGTGTCTTATAGTTTTCTGCATACAGGTCTTTTGTCTCCCTAGGTAGGTTTATTCCTAGGTATTTTATTCTTTTTGTTGCAGTGATAAATGGGAGTGTTTCCTTAATTTCACTTTCAGATTTTTCATCCTTAGTGTGTAGGAATGCAAGACATTTCTGTGCATTAATTTTATATCCTGCAACTTTACCAAATTCATTGATTAGCTCTCGTAGTTTTCTGGTGGCATCTTTAGGATTCTCTATGTGTAGTATCATTTCATCTGCAAACAGTGACAGTTTTACTTCTTCTTTTCCAATTTATATTCCTTTTATTTCTTTTTCTGATTGCCATGATTGCCATGACTAGGACTTCCAAAGCTATGTTGAGTAATAGTGGCGAGAGTGGATATCCTTGTCTTGTTCCTGATCTTAGAGGAAATGCTTTCAGTTTTTCACCATTGGGAATGATGTTGGCTGTGGGTTTGTTGTATATGGTCTTTATTATGTTGAAGTAAGTTCCCTCTATGCCCATTTTCTGGAGAGTTTTTATCATAAATGGGTGTTGAATTTTGTCAAAAGCTTTTTCTGCATCTATTGAGATGATCATATGTTTTTTTCTTCTTCAGTTTGTTAATATGGTGTATCACATTGATTGATTTGTGTATATTGAAGAATCCTTGCATCCCTGGGATAAATCCCACTTGATCATGGTGTATGATCCTTTTAATGTGTTGTTGGATTCTGTTTGCTAGTATTTTGTTGAGGATTTTTGCATCTATATTCATCAGTGATATTGGTCTGTAATTTTCTCTTTTTGTAGTATCTCTGTCTGGTTTTGGTATCAGGGTGATAGTGGCTTCATAGAATGAGTTTGGGAGTGTTCCTTCCTGTGCAATTTTTTGGAAGAGTTTGAGAAGGATGGGTGTTAGCTCTTCTCTAAATGTTTGATAGAATTCACCTGTGAAGCCATCTGGTCCTGGACTTTTGTTGGTTGGAAGATTTTTAATCACAGTTTCAATTTCATTACTGGTGATTGGTCTGTTCATATTTTCTATTTTTTCCTGGTTCAGTCTTGGAAGGTTATACCTTTCTAAGAATTTGTCCATTTCTTCCAGGTTGTCCATTTTATTGGCATAGAGTTGCTTGTAGTAGTCTCTTAGGATGCTTTGTATTTCTGCGGTGTCTGTTGTAACTTCTCCTTTTTCATTTCTAATTTTATTGCTTTGAGTCCTCTCCTTCTTTTTCTTGATGAGTGTGGCTAATGGTTTATTAATTTTGTTTATCTTCTCAAAGAACCAGCTTTTAGTTTTATTGATCTTTGATATTGTTTTCTTTATTTCTATTTCATTTATTTCTCCTCTGATCTTTATGATTTCTTTCCTTCTGCTAACTTTGGGTTTTGTTTGTTCTTTTTTCTCTAGTTCCTTTAGGTGTAATGTTAGATTGTTTATTTGAGATTTTTCTTGTTTCTTGAGGTAGGCTTGTATAGCTGTAAACTTCCCTCTTAGAACTGCTTTTGCTGCATCCCATAGGTTTTGGATCGTCGTGTTTTCATTGTCATTTGTCTCTAAGTATTTTTTGATTTCCTCTTTGATTTCTTCAGTGATCTCTTGGTTATTTAGTAATGTATTGTTTAGCCTCCATGTGTTTGTGCTTTTTACGTTTTTTTCCCTGTAATTCATTTCTAATCTCAGAGCATTGTGGTCCGAAAAGATGCTTGATATGATTTCAATTTTCTTGAATTTACTGAGGCTTGACTTGTGACCCAAGATGTGATCTATCCTAGAGAATGTTCCGTGTGCACTTGAGAAGAAAGTGTACTCTGCTGTTTTTGGATGGAATGTCCTATAAATATCAATTAAATCTATCTGATCTATTGTGTCATTTAAAGCTTGTGTTTCCTTATTAATTTTTGGTTTGAATGATCTGTCCATTGGTGTAAGTGAGGTGTTAAAGTCTCCCACTATTATTGTGTTACTGTCGATTTTCTCTTTTAGAGCTGTTAGCAGTTGCCTTATGTGTTGAGGTGCTCCTATGTAGGGTGCATATATATTTATAATTGTTATATCTTCTTGGGTTGATCCCTTGATCATTATGTAGTGTCCTTCTTTGTCTCTTGTAACATTCTTTATTTTAAAGTCTGTTTTATCTGATATGAGTATTGCTACTCCAGCTTTCTTTTGATTTCCATTTGTATGTGATATCTTTTTCCATTCCCTCACTTTCAGTCTGTATGTGTCCTTAGGTCTGAAATGGGTCTCTTGTAGACAGCATATATATGGGTCTTGTTTTTGTATCCATTCAGCAAGCCTGTGTCTTTTGATTGGAGCATTTAATACATTCACGTTTAAGGTAATTATCGATATGCATGTTCCTATGACCATTTTCTTAATTGTTTTGGGTTTGTTTTTGTAGGTCCTTTTCTTCTCGTGTGTTTCCCACTTAGAGAAGTTCTTTTAGCATTTGTTGTAGAGCTGGTTTGGTGGTGCTGAATTCTCTTAGCTTTTGCTTATCTGTAGAGCTTTTGATTTCTCCATCGAATCTGAATGAGATCCTTGCTGGGTAGAGTAATCTTGGTTGTAGGTTCTTCCCTTTCATCACTTTAAGTATATCATGCCACTCCCTTCTGGCTTGTAGAGTTTCTTCTGAGAAATCAGCTGTTAACCTTATGGGAGTTCCCTTGTATGTTATTTGTCATTTTTCCCTTCCTGCTTTCAATAATTTTTCTTTGTCTTTAATTTTTGCCAATTCGATTACTATGTGTCTCGGCATGTTTCTCCTTGGGTTTATCCTGTATGGCACTCTCTGCACTTCCTGGACTTGGGTAGCTATTTCCTTTCCCATGTTAGGGAAGTTTTCGACTGTAATCTCTTCATATATTTTCTCGGGTCCTTTCTCTCTCTCTTCTCCTTCTGGGACCCCTATAATGTGAACATTGTTGCGTTTAATGTTGTCCCAGAGGTCTCTTATGCTGTTTTCATTTCTTTCATTCTTTTTTCTTTATTCTCTTCCACAGCAGTGAATTCCACCATTCTGTCTTCCAGGTCACTTATCCATTCTTCTGCCTCAGTTATTCTGCTATTGATTCCTTCTAGTGTATTTTTCATTTCAGTTATTTTATTCTTCATCTCTGTTTGTTTGTTGTTTAATTCTTCTAGATCTTTGTTAAACATTTCTTGCATCTTCTCGATCTTGGCCTCCATATTTTTCTGAGGTCCTGGATCATCTTCACTATCATTATTCTGAATTCCTTTTCAGAATAATGGAGATAGGAAGGTTGCCTCTCTCCATTTCATTTATTTGTTTTTCTGGGGTTTTATCTTGTTTCTTCATCTGGTACATAACCCTCTGCCTTTTCATCTTGTCTGTCTTTCTGTGAATGTGGTTTTTGTTCCACAGGCTGCAGGATTGTAGTTCTTCTTGCTTCTGCTGTCTGCCCTCTGGTGGATGAGGCTATCTAAGAGGCTTGTCAAAGTTTCCTGATGGGAGGGACTGGTGGTGGGTAGAGCTGGCTGTTGTTCTGGTGGGCAGAACTCAGTAAAAGTTTAATCCACTTGTCTGCTGATGGGTGGGGCTGGGTTCCCTCCCTGTTGGTTGTTTGGCCTGAGGCAACCCAACACTGGAGCCTACCGGTGCTCTTTGGTGGGGCTAATGGTGGACTCTGGGAGGGCTCATGCCAAGGAGTACTTACCAGAACTTGTGCTGCCAGTGTCCTTGTCCCTTGCTGAGCCACACCTGCCCCCCGCCTCTGCAGGAGACCCTCCAACACTAGCAGGTGGGTCTGGTTCAGCCTCCTGTGGGGTCACTGCTCCTTTCCCTGGGTCCTGATGCGCACACTACTTTGTGTGCTCCCTCCAAGAGTGGAGTCTCTGTTTCCCCCAGTCCTGCCGAAGTCCTGCAATCAAATCAAATCCCGCTAGCTTTCAAAGTCTGATTCTCCAGGAATTCCTCCACCTGTTGCCAGACCCCCAGGTTAGGAAGCCTGACGTGTGGCTCAGAACCTTCACTCCAGTGGGTGGACTTCTGTGGTATAAGTGTTCTCCAGTCTGTGAGTCACCCACCCAGGGGTTACGGGATTTGATTTTGTTGTGATCGTGCCCCTCCTACCGTCTACATTGTGGCTTCTCCTTTGTCTTTGCACGTGGAGTATCTTTTTTGGTGGTTTCCAGTGTCTTCCTGTCAGTGATTTTTCAGCAGTTAGTTGTGATTCCGGTGTTCTTGAAAGAGGGAGTGAGAGCATGTCCTTCTACCCCTCCATCTTGAACCAATCTCTCTATCTTCACTATTAAATGAAACACTATATGACAATAGCATAGTGTCTAATTGTAGGTGTTCAATAGAGTTTTAATTAACTAACATTTATATATTAGGTTGAAAAAATGAAGTAGTTGATGTTTAATCTTTTTTTACTTACAAAAAAGGCAATTTCATATAGTTTAACGTAATATATATATTGGTCATTCACTTCAAAATATATTCATTGATGAGACAGTACACTTAGATACATTCTTGAATGGCTATTTAAAGGCTAAATTATCAATATGAGACATGACTCTGTGAGAAATTATAATATGGAGAAATAAATGTTGGCTGCAATAATTTGGGATGACTTAATGGAGGTGTGAGATCTGATATTGACCTTGAAAGATGGGTAGGATTGGATGACTGGAGAAGCAATAGAATATTCCAAAAGTTCTGATTGATTAAACTTTCTCTTTCAGAGATAGATGAGTGACATAGTCAACATTTAGAATTTTGAATTTAATTTCAGATGGGACCTGTAAAATAGTTAGTTCAACCATTTGATATTACAGATAAGGAGAGAGGCCTACAGGATTTAAATGACTAGCCTAGCCCAACATCATAGAAGTGATTAGCTACAAAACCACTGGAAAAAGATGACAGGTACCATTATTACTTGCAAGCAAGAAGTGGGGATAATTTTAGAGTTATGAATAAATGCTCATCAAGATTATTGTTAAAACTTTGAAGAATAATATTTAAAAAAACACTGCCTATGGAATCAATCTTTTAAAGAATATGGGCTGTGATGATTGAGAACAAATAAAACATGTCGATGGAAGTAAAGGATGCAGAGGGAAATGGCAAGCATTTGAACAAAAATTAATGTATGCCCAGGGGCTATGCAAATCATTGAATGATAAACACAATACAGACTTTACAGAGACCATGTAAATGAAGGAGCAGCGCTGAGAGTAATCATGGTTGAACAAGAGGCATATGCAAGATAGAAAACATTTGGGACAGAAGAGGCTGGAAAAGATTAAAGAATAAATTTAGAGAGTGTACAAAAGCTCAGGCAAATCAAAGGTGGAAAATGAAGGGAAGATTGCACAAGAGGATTGATAATAAGATGTGTTTCAAGTACATGGAAACAAGATGTCTGTACAGAAGGCAAGAGTATCTCACAGGTGGCAAAGGTCATTTACTGAGAGAAGAGGTAGAATTTCTGAATAAAGTAATTAAATGACTCAGTTTTCCTAAGCATTAGTGATGTCAGGAGTGGACATATCTAGTAGGAAAAACAGAGGAATCTGTCTGGTATTAGCATAGCTGGAAAGGAAATGGAGTGAGGAGTTTGGTGAATTATTTAAGGCTGAATGAAGCGTGTTTGCTATAGGGAGATCTAACAAGCTTCGTGATATTGAGTTGGTTGTTGAACTTCTCAAGACCTCAGATTTCTTAGCTGTAAATTGAAGGGTTTGGACAAAATGAGCTTTAAGGCAGTTTTACTCAAAGTGTGGCCCATGGACCAGCAGGTCTGGTACTATTTGTTACCAGTTTGTGAAAAAAATTTGTACAGACTTCGAGAATGTTTAGGAACTTTTATAGCAATTTGACATTGCTGCAACATCTAGGCATGTGATTTTGTATTTTACAAATTATTGGTCTACAGTGAACTTGAAATTTTAAAAAAAAAAGGGTCCTTCACTGTGGGTAACTTGAGAATTATTGTTATAAGGTATTTTGGAACTTTAAAGTTACGATTACATATTTTCAGTGATTAAAATTTCTCTAGGCTATGGATAGGTCTGATTCATCCTTGTATTAGCTTGTTAGGGCTGCCATAACAAAATACCACAAACTTGGTGGCTTAAACACCAAAATTTATTTTCTCACAGTTCTGGAGACTAAAAGTTCAAGACGGGTGTCAGCAGGTTTGGTTCCTCCAGAGGCCTCTCTCAGTGACTTACAAATAGTAGCCTTCTTGCTGTGTCCTCACGTGGTCTTTCCTCTGTGCCTGTGCATCCGTGGTGTCTCCACATGTTCTAGTCTCTTCTTCCTCTAAGGATTCCAGTTGGATTGCGTTTGAGCCCACCTTAATGGCCTCATTTTAACTTATTCACCTCTTCAAAGGCCCTGTCTCCAAATACAGTTACATACTGAGGTATGAGGCATTAGGGCCTCAACATATGAATTTGGGAAAAACAATTCAGCCCATAACCATGCTAGAGAAAGCTTGTTTTTCAAAGCATCATTTTATGACATCCTAACCAACTGATGGGTATTTTGGGGTTTGGTTTGTATGTTTGTTTTTGCCAAATGACCACAAATATAAGGATTAGTTATAGTATATTTTCATTTGATTTTAGTGTATGTACATTTCCCCCCAAATAATTCCCTTATTCCAATAAATTAAGATCAAAATAAATAAATTTCAGTTGTCGGAATCTCAGAAGTGTTTGGATGAGCAAGTAGCAGCGCTATAACAGATGATTCAATAAATCCATGAACCTTCCTCCATTTCTGAACTATCATTTAAAAAAAGTTAATAAAGTCACAGTGAACTCTCAGAAACTTAATAGGACATAAAGCAATCTTTATTCAAATTTTTACCTAAAATTTTTACCTAAAATTTTTTACTGAGAATTTTCGATGCAGTTGATTTTTTCCATGGCTCCCGTCATATAAAAGTTTACCTGTGTCCTGTTATTCAGATTCCCTGTATCCCGTCATTCTTTCCCTTTAATAAAGTCAAACTTTGGACATCATGTAGATTAATCTCCTTAGGTTAAATTTCTAGAATTACACCTACTGGGTGAAGAAATAGAGTATTTCTAAGGTTCTTCTTATCTACTGCCAAATTGCTCTCCGTCAGAAGTATAAGTTGCCCTTTTCACTAGTAGTGTGGGAGAATATTTGTTTTGCTGTATTCTTGCCAGAATTTATGATTATCATTAAGCAAATTATTTTGTAAGTTTGAAACATGAAATGTGATACATTATTTTCCTTTGTATATTTTCTTATTACAGATGAAGTTGCATCATTTTTCAGGTTATTGGCCACCTGTATTTCTTTGTGAACTGCCATTCAGTTGAGCATGATGTACTTTGAGAGACAGCAAAGGACGTACTGCCCTATATTAATTTCACCTCGTATTCAGAAATGGGCATAAATTCAAAGTACTGTAAAGCTTTACAAACTTGTTTTCATTCTTTTTCCTCCCCAACTTTCCCTGCTTTCCATTAGTCTGCTCTATTAAATAACTTCTCTGTATTTGCCCGTGGAGGTCCTAGAATGCAGTGTGTTGAGAAACTCATAACAGAGTTTGATACCCACTCTATTTTCAGTCTAGATCCAAAAGGAAACACATTTCTAAGTTCATCAGAAAGAATAGGAACTGAACCTGAAACTTTCACTTTGCTCAAATCTTACCTGTACGGTGCAGGTAATATGTCTCTGTGTTAACATTTTTGCTCATCAAGAAATAGACATGGAGGCCCAGAAACTCGGAGGACCAAGGTTGAAATGTGCCTTGATTTTCTTTGGCTTCTTATATATTTTGCCTTTGTGGTAATTAATACTTCAATTTACCTTGCACAGTCTATCTTGTGCATGATTTTATGTCAGGCAGATGGACTGAAACTGCCTTTTCTTGCATTGCCAGGCCTTCAAAGGCTGCTCTGTGAAACTACACATAGACCTCCACTTTCCTGAAAAGCCAGCACTGAATCTGTCTTATGTTACACAAAGGAGGGCTGAATTTCTGAGGACATTTTTCATTATGTGCATAAACTACTTCTTCACATATGACCAGGAGAACTTTGAGCAGAGGGTAGGGAGGGGAAAGATTAAAGGTTTGGTAGAAGTAAGAGGGAGAAAAATGGAGGAGCTGGAGCCTAATTACAGGTAGAGAATTATTTAAATAAGAGATGGTAAATTCACAGTTCTCTGCCTGAATTCAGGTTGTAAATGTTTTCGGACAGCAAGGTTTCCATTTTTAACATTTTTTAAATTGTTATAAAATATACATAATATAAAATTTACCATTGTGACCATTTTCAAGTTCAGTGGTATTAAGTACATTCATATTGTTGTGCAACCGTCACCACCCTTCATCTCAAGTTTTTTCATCATGCAAAACTGAAATTCTATAGCCATTAAACAATAGCTCCCATTTCCCCACCCCCTCCAGCCCCTGTAAGCTACCATTCTTTCTGTCTCTCTAATTTTGACTACTCTAGGTACTTCATGTAAGCGGAATCATACAATATTATTCTTTTTGTGATGGCTTATTTCAATTAGCATAAAGTCCGCAGGGTTTATCGATGCTGTAGCATATGTCAGAATTTCCTTCTCTTTTATGACTGAATAATATTCCATTTTGCTTATCGAGTCTTCTGTCAGTGAGCACTTATGTTCCTTCCATGTTTTAGCTACTGTGAATAATACTGCTATGAATATGGGTATACATATATCTCTTTGAGCAGCCATCCTAATGGTTGTGAGGTGATATCTCACTGTGGTTTTGATTTGATTTTCCTAATGATCAGTGATTTGAGCATTTTTTCATGTGCTTATTTTCCATTCATATATCTTCTTTAGAGAAATGTCTATTCAAGTCCTTTGCCCATTTTTGAATTGAATTGATTGTTTTTTTTTGGTTAGTGACTTTTAGGAGTTCTCTATATATTCTGGATATTAATCCCTTATCAGATAACTGCAAATATGTTCTTCCATTCTGTGGGTTACTTTTTCACTCTGTTGATAATGTCCTTTGAATGCACAAAATTTAAAAATTTTCATGAAGTCCAATTTGGCTGTGTTTTCTTGCGTTGCCTGTGCCTTTGGTGTCATATCCAAGAAATCTTTGCTAAATCCAGTGTTCTGAAGTATCTGCCTTAAGCCTTCTTCTAAGTGTTTTATAGTTTTAGCTCTTATGTTTAGGTGTTTGATCCATTTTGAGTTAACTTTTGTATATGGTGTTAGGCAAAGGCCAACTTCATTCTTTTCCATGTACATATTAAGTTTTTCCAGCACCACTTGTTAAAAAGACTGTTCTTTTCCCACATTGAATGGCTTTGGCACCCTTGTCAAAAGTAATTTGCCCATATATGCAAATGTTTGTTTCTGGGCCTAGTTGTAAGCAGTTAGTGATCTTTTAGTGAAAAACTGCTGTGTCATGGCAAAAGAGCCGTTAACAGATTTATAAGCTATCAATTATTAATATTTCTCTAGTGGTTGGAGTTGCCTGATGTATTTTTCTTTTGCCATGTAAACTGAAATGGTCAGTAGGTTTCTTAGTGTTAAAAATAATCATTTTCTTTAAAAAGTCAATATCTTATTCTTCTTTAATTGTAGGATATTTGCCATATATTCCACAACATATAATATGAAGTAAAGATAGTTTGATGTGGTTTTCTGAAAAAATTGTTTTTTTGATCCAGAAACTAATTGATATTTACAACATGAGAATGAGTTTCCTTCTTTCGGCTTGATAGTGAATTTTTCTGAATGTGTGTAATGTGTGAATGCCTGCATGTGTCATGTGTGAGCCAAATAGGCATATGTAATTAAGGTAGCACAGGGTCATCTGGCTGTGGGGAAGGGCACACAAGTTCATTCCCTAAGTAACAGAAGCTTATACACTTAAATGCCAAAATCTGGGACATGTAAAGGCATTTATTTTCTCAAACGCATCACAGTTGATTTGAATTTCTTTAACTGAAATATTAAACCACAAGTTTTACTGTTTTTTTGGGATATTTCAGCATTTTCTTTAAGTGTAAAGTGTTTTATTCCCTCAATATTCCTTTTTTTTGAATTCTTAAATTTGAGTTTTTTCAAGTATTTTTCTGACTTCTTTGCTCAGGCTCTAAGTGACTGTTTTTCCCCAGCAGGTATCAGCTCCTAATGGTACCTATTCCTCTTTCGAATTTGTTGCGTTTACTCTGCTATGGGAAAGCTTAGAATTGTGTGTAAAATAAAAGTAAACTTCCTTCTCTGAAAAAAAAAAGTGGAAAGAGTTCTCTCAAAAATTTAAAGACTTTGGACTTTGGAATATGTGTTTTATGAGAGAATATGACTCCTATTACTATAGTATTGGTTGTATTCTGAATGATTTAGGTTAGAACTGCTTTTTGTGCTTAAATTTGATTTGTTATTAATTAAAGCCTCTTTAATTACCGTCAGGAGGAATTTATTGGTTAACTGCAGTTTGTACAGATTTTTCCTGTGCTGTGCAGTCTGCTAAATACTCAATGTGAAGAGAGATGTCCTGTTTTCAGTCATCACGTGTTAGGCTGACTTATTTGCCTCAAGACTTACACAAGGTTACTGCTCAATCCCATTTTGAAAGTTGTACTTTAGGGATGTTAGTAAGCTAATTTTTCGTCCCTTTTAGTTATAATTGCCCACATTTCAACTTACTGTATATCAGTTCCTTGGAAATTCTGCTTTTAGTCCTTTGCAGATGTCTGCTGGGAGGAATAGTACTGCTGTTAGTATTGGTTGATTAGCTGTGACAGCGCTCCTTCATTGGTTTTTTTTACTCAAAAGAAACTTTAGTCTTTTATATTTTCCCTCATATTTACTATTCATAATGCTTTTCCTTCCTTTCTGTATATTCAAGTGTCCATCTAGTATCATTTCCCTTCAGCCTAAAGTTCTTCCTTTGAAATTGTGGCAAATTTTATCAGAGGTCATTTTCCCAAAAATGCCTTTATTCACCATCTTTTCTGAAAGGTGATTTCACTGGATAAAGAGTTTTTGGTTGGCGGTTTTTATTACCTTTCAGCATTTTAAAGATGCAATTCCATTGTTATCTGACTTTCATTGTATCTGATGAGAAGACTTAGAAAATTTGTATCATTGTCACCTATATACAGTGTGTCATCTTCCTCTGGCTGCTTTCAGGACTTCCTTCTTTACCTTCAGTTTTCAGCAGTTTGACTAAGATGTGTGTAGGAAAGGGTTGACTAGCAGGCCTAGGCTGCTCAAACCCCACACATTCCCAGGAGAGGCCTCTTTTCAGAACTGCCCCTTGGCTGGTTTCTGGGAGATAAGATAACTGACCATGGGTATAACAGCTTTTCTGAGTCCTGTGAGTCCTCTCAGCAAATCATTGAGCCTGAAGGTGGCCTTGGGGACTCCTGACACACTGTGCTAGGTGTGGTTTGTATTGAAACTATTTGGATTTTTCTGAGCTTCTTGAATCTGCAGGTTGCCATTTCTACAACAAATATTGGAAATTTTCAATACTTATTCAACAAAATTTCCCCCCATTTTTGTTTCTCTGGTGATCTGATTATACATGCATTAGATTGCTTAAAGTTGTTCCGCAGGTCACTAATGCTCTCTCTCTCTTTTTTTTTTTTTTTTTACTGTGTACCTGATTTTATTTTATTTTTTTAACATCTTCATTGGAGTATAATTGCTTTACAATGTTGTGTTAGTTTCTGCTGTATAGCAAAGTGAATCAGCTATACATATACATATATCCCCATATACCCTCCCTCTTGAGTCTCCCTCCCACCCTCCCTATCCCACCCCTCTAGCTGGTCACAAAGTACGGAGCCAGTCTCCCTGTGCTATGCGGCTGCTTCCCACTAGCTATCTATTTTACATTTGGTAGTGTATATATGTCCATGCCACTCTCTCACTTCATCCCAGCTTACCCTTCCCCCTCCCCGAGTCCTCAAGCCATTCTCTATGTCTGCGTCTGTATTCCTGTCCTGCCCCAGGTTCTTCAGAACCATTTTTTTTTTAGATTCCATATATATGTGTTAGCATCTGGTATTTGTTTTTCTCTTTCTGACTTATTTCACTCTGTATGACAGACTCTAGGTCCATCCACCTCACTACAGATAACTCAATTTAATTTCTTTTTATGGCTGAGTAATATTCCATTGTGTATACGTGCCACATCTTCTTTATCCATTCATCTGTCGATGGACACTTAGGTTGCTTCCATGTCCTGGCTATTGTAAATAGAGCTGCAGTGAACATTGTGGTACATGACTCTTCTTGAATTATGGTTTTCTCAGAGTATATGCCCAGTAGAGGGATTGCTGGGTCGTATGGTAGTTCTATTTTTAGATTTTTGAGGAACCTCCATACTGTTCTCCATAGTGGCTGTATCAGTTTACATTCCCACCAACAGTGCAAGAGGATTCCCTTTTCTCCACACCCTCTTCAGCATTTATTGTTTGTAGAGGTTTTCATGATGGCTATTCTGACTGGTGTGAGGTGATACCTCATTGTAGTTTTGATTTGCATTTCTCTAATGATTAGTGATGTTGAGCATCCTTTCAGGTGTTTGTTTGCAATCTGTATATCTTCTTTGGGGAAATGTCTATTTAGGTCTTCAGCCCATTTTTGGATTGGGTTGTTTGTTTTTTTTGATATTGAGCTGCATGAGCTGCTTGTATATTTTGGAGATTAATCCTTTGTCAGTTGCTTTGTTTGCAAATATTTTCTCCCATTCTGAGGGTTGTCTTTTCATCTTGTTTATGGTTTCCTTTGCTGTGCAAAAGCTTTGAATTTTCATTAGATCCCATTTGTTTATTTTTGTTTTTATTTCCATTTCTCTAGGAGCTGGGTCAAAAAGGATCTTGCTGTGATTTATGTCATAGAGTGTTCTGCCTATGTTTTCCTCTAAGTGTTTGATAGTGTCTGGCCTTACATTTAGGTCTTTAATCCATTTTGAGTGTATTTTTGTGTATGGTGTTAGAAAGTGTTCTAATTTCATACTTTTACATGTACCTGTCCAGTTTTCCCAGCACCACTTATAGAAGAGGCTGTCTTTTCTCCACTGTATATGCTTGCTTCCTTTATCAAAGATAAGGTGACCATATGTGCGTGGGTTTATCTCTGGGCTTTCTATCCTGTTCCATTGATCTATGTTTCTGCTTTTGTGCCAATACCATGCTGTCTTGATTACTGTAGCTTTGTAGTATAGTCTGAAGTCAGGGAGCCCGATTCCTCCAGCTCCATTTCTCGTTCTCAAGATTGCTTTGGCTATTCGGGGTCTTTTGTGTTTCCATACAAATTGTGAAATTTTGTGTTCTAGTTCTGTGAAAAATGCCAGTGGTAGTTTGATAGGGATTGCATTGAATCTGTAAATTGCTTTGGGTAGTAGAGTCATTTTCACAATGTTGATTCTTCCAATCCAGGAACGTGGTATATCTCTCCATCTATTTGTATCATCTTTAATTTCTTTCATCAGTGTCTTATAATTTTCTGCATACAGGGCTTTTGTCTCCTTAGGTAGGTTTATTCCTAATATTTTATTCTTTTTGTTGCAATGGTAAATGAGAGTGTGTTCTTAATTTCACTTTCAGATTTTTCATCCTTAGTGTATAGGAATGCAAGAGATTTCTGTGCATTTATTTTGTATCCTGCTACTTTACCAAATTCATTGATTAGCTCTAGGAGTTTTCTGGTAGCATCTTTAGGATTCTCTATGTATAGTATCATGTCATCTGGAAACAGTGACAGCTTTACTTCTTCTTTTCCGATTTGGATTCCTTTTATTTCTTTTTCTTCTCTGATTGCTGGGGCTAAAACTTCCAAACTATGTTGAATAATAGTGGTGAGAGTGGGCAACCTTGTCTTGTTCCTGATCTTAGTGGAAATGGTTTCAGTTTTTCACCATTGAGGACGATGTTGGCTGTGGGTTTGTCATATATGGCCTTTATTATGTTGAGGAAAGTTCCCTCTATGCCTGCTTTCTGCAGTGCTTTTATCATAAATGGGTGTTGAATTTTGTCAAAAGCTTTTTCTGCATCTATTGAGATGATCATATGGTTTTTCTCCTTCAGTTTGTTAATATGGTGTATCACGTTGATTGATTTGCATATATTGAAGAATCCTTGCATTCCTGGAATAAACCCCACTTGATCATGGTGTATGATCCTTTTAATGTGCTGTTGGATTCTGTTTGCTAGTATTTTGTTGAGGACTTTTGCATCTATGTTCATCAGTGATATTGGCCTGTAGTTTTCTTTCTTTGTGACATCTTTGTCTGGTTTTGGTATCAGGGTGATGGTGGCCTCGTAGAATGAGTTGGGGAGTGTTTCTCCCTCTTCTATATTTTGGAAGAGTTTGAGAAGGATAGGTGTTAGCTCTTCTCTAAATGTTTGATAGAATTTGCCTGTGAAGCCATCTGGTCCTGGGCTTTTATTTGTTGGAAGATTTTTAATCACAGTTTCAATTTCAGTGCTTGTGATTGGTCTGTTCATAATTTTTATTTCTTCCTGGTTCAGTCTCAGCAGGTTGTGCATTTCTAAGAATCTGTCCATTTCTTCCAGGTTGTCCATTTTATTGGCATAGAGTTGCTTGTAGTAATCTCTCATGATCGTTTGTATTTCTACAGTGTAATTTGTTACTTCTCCTTTTTCATTTCTATTTCTGTTGATTTGAGTCTTCTACCTTTTTTTCTTGATGAGTCTGGCTAATGGTTTATCAATTTTGTTTATCTTCTCAAAGAACCAGCTTTAGTTTTATTGATCTTTGCTATTGTTTCCTTCATTTCTTTTTCATTTATTTCTGATCTGATCTTTATGATTTCTTTCTTTCTGCTAACTTTGGGGTTTTTTGGTTCTCCTTTCTCTAATTGCTTTAGGTGCAAGGTTAGGTTGTTTATTTGAGATGTTTCCTGTTTCTTGAGGTAGGCTTGTATTGCTATAAACTTCCCTCTTAGAACTGCTTTTGCTGCATCACATAGGTTTTGGGTCTTCGTGTCTCCATTGTCATTTGTTTCTAGGTATTTTTTGATTTCCCCTTTGATTTCTTCAGTGATCACTTCGTTATTAAGTAGTGTATTGTTTAGCTTCCATGTGTTTGTATTTTTTACAGATCTTTTCCTGTAATTGATATCTAGTCTCATAGCATTGTGGTCGGAAAAGATACTTGATACTATTTCAATTTTCTTAAATTTACCAAGGCTTGATTTGTGACCCAAGATATGATCTATCCTGGAGAATGTTCCATGAGCACTTGAGAAGAAAGTGTGTTCTGTTGTTTTTGCATGGAATGTCCTATAAATATCAATTAAGTCCATCTTGTTTAATGTGTCATTGATAGCCTGTGTTTCCTTATTTATTTTCACTTTGGATGATCTGTCCATTGATGAAAGTAGGGTGTTAAAGTCCCCTCCTATTATCGTGTTACTGTCGACTTCTCTTTTTTTTTTTTTTTAATTGAAGTATGGTTAATTTACAAAGTTGTGTTAGTTTCTGGTGTGTAGCAGAGTGATTCAGTTATACATATATATTCTTTTTCAGATTCTTTCCCATTATAGTTTATTATAAGATATTGAATATAGTTCCCTATGCTATACAGTGGGACCTTGTTATTTATCTATTTTATACATGGTAGTTTGTATCCGCTAATTCCAAACTCTAATTTATCCCTCCTCCCACCCCCATCCCTTTCCACTTTGGGAACCATAGTTTGTTTTTAAAGTCTGTGAGTCTGTTTCTCTCTTGTAGATAAGTTCATTTGTATCGTTTTTTTAAGATTCCACATATAAGTGTTATCATATGATGTTTGTCTTTCTCTATCTGACTTACTTCACTTAGTATGATAATCTCTAGGTCCATCCATGCTGTTTCAAATGGCATTATTTCATTCTTAATCCTATATGTAAATTTGGATCCATACAAAAGAATAAAGTGCATTTGAACTAGTAAATATGAGGGTAAATATAAAAGCTTTTTTTCTCATTGCTTTCAAGCTCCTTGAAAGATTTTGAGTATTTAAAGCAAAAATAATAATAATGTGGGGGTTATAATATACATAGAGAAAAAGTATATGATTACACTACCACAGAGGAAGGAAGTGGGATAAAATAAGTTTACTGTTCAACATTTCCTAAACTTACTATGTGATGTCATATAACTTTTGAAGATAGACAAGTTAAGAACACATTTGTAAACCCTAGAGAAACATCTAAAAATATGTCAAAACAAAAATATATAACTAGTAAGAAAATAATGGAGAGAAAATAGAAAAATAAAATTACATAGTTGATTCCAAAGAAGGCAGACAAAAGAACAAAGAACAGATGGGATGCAGAAAAAACAGTAACACATGGTAGATTTAAACTCAATCTTAATTACATATAAGTGGTCTAGACATTCCAATAAAAAGGCAGAGATTGCCATATGATGATTCTTCTATATGCTGTCTAAAAGCTAGCCCTTTTTAAATGTGAAGACCCAGGTAGGATTGAAGTAAAAAAAAATGGTTAAAGATACACAAACACCAATCAAATGAAAGTTAGTCTGGCTATATTTATAACAAATTTCAAAGCAAAGAATATTACTAGGGATAAAGAGAGAATTTGTATTTGCACCCAATTACAGAGTTTCAAAATACATGAAATAAACCTGACAGAACTGAAAGAAGAAATGGAAAAATGTATAATTATTTAAAATTCAACATTTCTTTTTTAGTAATTGAGTTAAGTATAAAGAAAATATGTAAAGATATAGAAAACTTGAACAACGTCAACTAATCTGAACTGACATTTACGTAACACTCTGCTTACAAACAATGGAATATATATTCTTTTCAAATGTATATGTAACATTTACCAAGATATAAAGGCCATAAAGCAAGTTTCAATAAAGGCATGGATTGAAATTGTACAACATATTTCTCTTATTAAAGTAAATAATAAATAAATTACAGATATCTGGAAAATCCCAAATACTTTGAAATTTAATAACTCTCTTCTAAATAACCATGGATCAAAGATGGACTTATAAGAGAACTTAGAAAATATTTTGAACCTCATAAAAATTTAAATAGTAAAATATCAAAATTTGTGGCAAATGGCTAAAGCAGTTCTTAGAAGGAAAAAGTTATAGCATTGATTGATTATGTTATAAAAAAATATCCCAAACGCATAATCTAGATGGTGCTGAAATAATTTGATTCCATATGCAAAAAAACCCCAAAGAATATGAACACTTCTTTAAACTACTCTATAAATTTTGTATAAATAAACATTAACTCAAAATTGATCAAGAACCTAAATGTAAGAGCTATAAATATATATTTTTTTAATAAGAGAAAATATTTATAACCTTGTGTTAGGCAAAGATTTCTTAAATTGAACATAAGTATGAACTGTAAAAGAAAAAACGGGTGAATTATGCTTCATCAAAACTATAAACCTTTGGGACTTCCCTGGTGGTCCAGTGGTAAAGAATCTGCCTTCCAATGCAGGGGATGCAGGTTCGATCCCAGGTCGGGGAACTAAGATTCCACATGCCGCGGGGCAACTAAGCCCACGCGCCAAAGCTACTGAGCTTGCGTGCTCTCAGGTAGAGAGCCCAAGTGCCACAAACTACAGAGCCCATGTGCTCTGGAGCCCACACGCCACAACTAGAGAAGAGAAAACCTGCACGTCACAATTAGAGAGAAGCCCACATGCTGCAATGAAAGATCCTGCGTGCCCCAACAAAGATCCTGCTTATGGCAACGAAGACCTGATGCAACCAAAAAAATTTTTTTAAATAAAAAAAAGAAAGCCCAGAACTATCTAAACTCTAGGGGGGGATAAAAAAGAACCCCCCCCAAAACAAAAGTATAAAACTTTGCTCTTCAAAAGACTTAGAAAAATAAAATGTCAAAGCACTGGCGGAAAGAAAATATTTTGCAAAACATACATCTGATCAAAGCTTATATCCAGAGTATATAAAGAACAGTTACAACTCCATAATAAAAAGAAAGCTTATTAAAAAACAATGGGGCAAAAATTTGCACAGACATTTTATAGATGGCCAAAAACATATAAAAGAATGCTCACCCTCATGAATCAATAAGAAAATGCAAATAAAAACCCGCAGTGAGATGCCTCTGCACACCTACCAGAATGGCTTTTATCCGAAAGACTGACAGTGCCAAGTGTTGGTGGGGAGGTATAACAACCTCATACACTGCTAGTGGGAATGAAGAATGATACAGTTGCTGTGGAAAACCATGTGGCAGTTTCTTATAAACATATGACCCAGCAATTCTCCTAGAGTTTTACCCAAAAGAAATAAAAACATACATCTGTCCAAAAAACCAGGACAGAAATGCTCATAGCAGTTTTATTTACAATAGTTTCAAACTTGGAGTAAATCAGATTTTCATCAAAAGGCAAATGGATAAACAGATTGTGGTATAACCAGACAATTGATGCTACTCATTAATAAAAAGGAATAAACTAACACACAACATGGATGAAGCTAAAAGCACTTTTCTTAGCGAAAGAGGCCAGTTATAAAGGAACACATGCTATATGCATCCATTTGTATGAACTTCATGAAAGGGCAAAACTAGAGTGGTAGCAGTCAGATGTATTTACTGCAAAGGAGTAAAGCATGGGTAGAGTGAAGGAAATCGTGCTTGTTCCATACCATGCTTGTGGTGGTGGTACACATTTGTCAAAACACATTGAAACGTGTGTTTCAAATTGGTGACTTTTACTGTATACAAATCATGCCTCAACAAAACTGACAAAAAATCAGCCACCCATACTGGGGTAATTTTTTTCAGGAAGCAAAAAATAATCTTTTAGTTATTTTGCCTTTCTTCCTTTTCACTGACATTAATGCTAGTGTTGCATCTTATTCATCATGTTTTGTTGAAATCTAACATTCACCAATAGTGAAGAGGAGGAACATGTTAATAAACAGAAACACTCTTTGGGAGGATGGTGTAAGCTTCTCTTGGTAGAATGAAGTGACAGGAAATGTAAATAATAATCAGTCATAATCTAATTAATTGCTAAGTGGTAGAAAGCAATGTGAAAAACTCCATGGAGATGAGGACAACTCCTTTGGCTTAAAAGTGCTTTAATGCCTCTTGAATCCCAGGTGTGGAAAGAAAGAGGAAAAAGGAAAAAAAAAATCCATCAGCAAAGCTTTCAGATACTTTGGGTCTTTGGCTGTTAGAAAGAAAGGTCACTGCTGCCTTTTCCAAAATGCTCACAGTAATCTTTCTTAGGCAGCGGAAGTAGTTCTGTTATCAGCTGAGCAAGTGCCGATGTCAGTGATTGACAGGGTTTCCACCTCCAGATTTCTTTCACAGCCGTGCTTAACAACTCAGGGCTTGCAATCTCCTGCTCGCGACGAGGACTCAGCAGGGCTCGGGGAGGCAGAATCCCAGCATGGGATTCCTGTGGCACACACTCCGTCTCGTTGCACTTCGCTGTGGGATGTTCTGCTTAGCCAGGCAGGCTGCCGAAGGCAGTGAGAAGTTTGGAACTAGGCATATGCTCAGCACGGCCCAAACACTGCTCAGCCCTAATGTGGCAGTCTGCCACAAGTCCAGTGTGAGTGGATGATGACGTCTGCACCTGAAAGTGAATATGAGGAGGTAGGTTGAGAGTCTGTTTTGACAGAAACGTGGGAAATCAGCATGGTTCTGTCAGCTGGTAATGAGATGGTTCAGAGGACTTCACCTGCAAGCCATGAGCTCATATTGTGAGAGCGGGAACCAATCAGTCAGGTACAGGGGTGCGTGGCTCAGTAGGGTCCATGCTTGGTTGAATGCTCTGCCGTTACCATCTTGAAATTATTGATAGTTTTATCTTTGCACTTGTGTTTGGTAAGTGAGACCCAATTAGCCAGTGGGGAGCCACTGTCTGCCATTGTGTCCACATGGCAGGTATGTATCTGCCATTTGTTATTGCCCTGTTCATGTATAATGTACACAAGTGCCCCGTGAGCACAGAATTCCAGTGGACCCTCAATGCACAGGAGTTCAGGGAGACTTACAGTGAGCACGTAGTAAGCGTGTTATGTCTAAGATGGAGTAAGTGGGTCCATAGACAGTCCCCAGAGACCATGCTTTCCATTTGCTTCAAAAGTAGCAAGAAGGCAATGACATTCTAAGGACGAGGAACAACCAAGGAATCTTATCATATGCTTTTTTGCTTACGTTACTTCCTTGTATACAACTGCTTATGCTGAAAAAGATGAGGAAAAAGGAAAGATAGGGCAACTCATAGTTATTTTTTACTTTTCGTCCTTTATTATTCATCAGTAAGCTGAAAATAGAGCGTGTTGGTAGAATCTGTACATATCAAAAATTGAAATGAAAACAGTTGAGTTAGTTTTGTTGTTTCCAGTTTTGGTAAGAATGAAATACATAGGCATGTATGAGTTACAAAATACAGATTGTGTAATTTTGATGATTTTACTTGAGTTAAATTTTTATACCTGCACTTAAAACTAGCCTTACACAATACAATGATAAATGGTAAAATTTATTCTAATAATTAAAAATTTTCATTTTTCTTTACTTGGAATTATATTAAAAAGCAAATAAAAAACACCGTGGTGAATAGAGAAAGGCTGCAGAAGAAAAGAAAAAGCTTTATATTTTAGTACTTTTAGTGGCACTTTTTTCCTGCTTTTGAACAAGGGGCACCACCTTGTCATTTTGAGCTGGGCCTCACAAACTATGTCGTCAGGGCCCTGCTAGCAAAACTGGTTTCTCTCCCAAGTGAAGTGCATTAGTGCTATCTTGCATGTCAAAAATTGGCTATTAAAGGCGGCCACCCCTTTTATTAATTTTGTGCCTCTTAGTACTCTGCCTTCTAACATACACTGAGCAATCAAATAGACTTTTTCTAAATATTGTAGGTAAGGCTGTGTTCTTCGATTTAGCGCATCAGGCAGTCCATCAGGTAATTATGAAATACCTACTAGATGCCACTTACTCATTATAAAAACTTTACAACTTAGTTGAGGGAACAGATATTTACATAGCACAGTGATGTGTGCTATCTAATACAGACGTGAAAACACACAGGTGAGAGTGACGTTATTGTGCCTGGCAGGACAGTAGGGGATGACGCATTAGACTTGACTGAGCTGTAAAGTATTGTTTCAGCTCAGTTGATGAGGGAAGAGTTTTTGCAGGTAGTTGAATTGATGGGAGGACATTCCAGGCTGAGGAAAATTTTATTCCCAGAACTAAATTCACTTCAGTGCACTCTGCTTTTGTGCTTTAGAATTGGTTGTTTGCATCCCTATTTTTCCTGTTGAGTTTAAAGTTGTGAATACACTGACAAATTTTTAGAGGTTTTGTTTTTTTTTGGATAAGGTAGGGCTAATTTTTTGTTTGCGGCAATGTACGTGTACATTTCTTTTTAAATTTTGGTTCCTTTTTTCCCTTGTAGGGGTATGAAGTGATATTTTTTAAATGTGTTGATGCCATTATCTCACCCATCATGGTTTTGAAAAAGTGTTTTTTTATTTTGAAAAATAACCTGGAACATTTTGCCTTCTTTCTTACCATCACCAGTGAGAGAAGGTGTATAAAAGTTGTGGTGATGGTAGCGGGGAGGAAAAAACATCACTCAGGAGTCCTGGAGAAATTCACTGGGGACATGGCTCCATGAGTAACACCAACAACAAAATGAGGGGATTAGGGTTACAACTCAAGATCTGCTTAACACCTGGGATGCTTTTGAAATCTCATGTGATGATGACATGCCAGTGTATCAACGGGGAGCAATATCCCATAGGAATCAAAGAACACATCTGGAATTTCCTTAAATCTATTGTAATGATGTTTGTGGTAACTGCGAATCTTTCTCAACCCTTGGCGGGTGGGTGGGATGTGATGGAGGTCACTGTTACTATTTTGACTAAATGGGAAGATAGGTACTGGCATGCAGAGCAACATGATTTTGTAGTCTGTGCCACTTCTCTATTCCCTGTGATAGCAAGAGAATTATGGAAGTGAGGTGGAGAAATCTATCAGGAGTGTGGTGTGGCTGAAGGGCAATAGTACAGACAGCAGTTTCAAGCTCTCATTTTCTACCTCCCCTTTTCCATCGATTCAAATGACTATGAGCCTGGCCCTCCCTTCTCACCTGGGGAAGAAGTACTGGCCACAGAGCAGGAATCAATGCTCACCACTGAAGAATGGGAAATGAAAGTCTGCCTGGAGCTCTGGTGGCTAAAGGTTATAGTTAAACCATGTTTACCTATAAACCTATCCATGTTGGAGGCCAAGGTATGCGCTTTGAGAGATTGTTTTCCTCCAGAGATAAATGTCTTGTAGACACTCAGTCCCATCCTGACACTCTCTAAAGAGGCTTTTATAAATGATGTTCTCTCACTTGCCTCTGTTTGGCTTTTAGCAGCAGGAAGCCAAGAAAAGGCCCAACTCTGGTTTTGAGGGCCCTGGGGAAGAGTTGCAAAAATAACACCTGCAGGTGTGGAAAGCTGTTTGGTGACCCCCGGTGTGCAGAAGGCCATGAAGAAATTATGAGATTAGAGGATCGGGAGAGTGACAGCAGCTGCCTTTCAGCAGCTTTCTGCTGTTGCCTTGAGAAAGAGTCAACTCTAGCAGACTTATTTAGGGTCTGGGAAAATAGTGCAAAGTGAAGAAAGAGCTAGAAATGATAGTTGTCCACCTTCGGGTGAGAAGAGACATTTGAGCTTGCCCCAGGATGTTGAGAAGTGGAATGACAAAGCAAGTCGTGTTAAAGGAGTAACAGAATATACTCTTCTACTGTGCATTTTCGTAGGAGAAAAAATGGCTCTATCTAAATACTGAGAACATCTTAGATAATTTACAGGGAACATTAGTAAAGCCAGGAAAGCTTGTGATCCAAACTAAACCTCCAAGTCGTAATAGTGAGCAGAGAATATAATGAAGAAATAATAAATGAAGATTAATAATAAATGAAGATTAAGCAGCTTTCAGTTTAAAATTGCATCAGGCTAACAGTCCCTTATACAACCTCTTTTAACTTGCTGTTGAACTGCCAATGAAGACAGAGAAAGACCAAAACTTGTAACACAACCAAAATTGGAAGTTTCAACGTATTTCCATAATCTTGGCAGTTATGATTATTGGAAGTGTATTTAAAAGTGTACTTAAACGTTTCCCCCAGCTTTATTGAGATATAATTGAATATAATATGGAGTAAGTTTAAGTTACACAACATGATGATTTGATAAATGTATATGTTGTGAAATGATTACCAAATAAGTTGAGTTAACACATCCATCACTTCACATAATTACCTTGTTGCGAGAACGTTTAAGATCTACTCTTAGCAACTTTGTGCACTGTTGGTGGGAATGTAAATTTGTGCGGCCACTATGGAAAACAGTATTGAAGTTCCTTAAAAAATTAAAAATAGAACTACTATACAATTTAGCAATCCTACTTCTGATACTTATTATCAAAAAGACAAGAGATAACCATGCTGTGCTGGCCATTTGTTTCTTCAGTGGTGAAAGCTGCTGGGGTGATCTGCAGAGCAGGTCACTGGGAACCACCACTTTTCCCATTGTATGGTGAATGCTGGTAGCTCCTGTTCATCTTCTTTGTTTCTCACCATCTCCGTACATCTCAACTTGGCTGGGCTCTGGGAGGGGTGAAACTGAAGGGAGTCCTTACTGTGGCGCCTCAAAAGGCTTGGGAAGCTTGCTGCTCACCCTGTTCTCTCTTCCCCTGTACTTTCTAGTTTCTCCACTAGAAAGAGGAGAACTCTTTCTAGTTGTGGGTTCCCTCTTGATGCTGAGCAGAGCAGGCCTGGGGGATGGGGTGTTGTAGGCAAAGTGAAGCTGTTTTCCTTCTCTTTTTGTGCAGTTATTCTCAGGGTTTTCCTTCCACTGTGCTGCTGAAGTTTCTTAAGTGGACTCCTAGGCGCTCCCTGAGCTATTTTTTGTTCATGGATAGCTGTCTAGTTGTTGATTTTTGCAGGGGGATGGTGGCTGGGATCTTTTACTTCACCATCTTCACCTTTTGTGAGCTTTTCAAGAGCCCAGTCCTCTGAGGGTAGGTTCTTCTGTCCACCAGTGACTCACCTCGGTTCAGAAATGCCAAGTTGTCACCAACCAAATAAATGCAGAGGCCAACTTACTACTTTAGGGTTGCTGCTGTTTTAAGTAAGTAGAGTTTCATTTTCCTTTCTTTCTCCTGTCCTATCAAGAGCCTTCCTCCTACACCCACTTAGAGACCACAACTCCGAAACAAAATCCAAACAAACAAATTAGCAGGAGGGAGGAAGGAAGGAGTGACTCAGGAAACAGAATTGTATCCTGGGAGGGATAGTCAGCGAGCGCCATGGTAGGGAGTACGGTGAGGAGGACCCCGGCAGCATTTCATCTGTTTATAATGTTAGAACGTTAGGCTGCGGGAGTTGGGAAAGATCTCATATTAGTCTGCAAGAGCCACAGTTGGTGGGAGAAGGAATGTCGTTGAACTATTTCGATTTGATATGCACCACTTCACTTGTTACTTTGATGTCTTCTTTTTACTGGGGAATGGTATCTAAAACACCAGTTTGGGGCTGTAGGTTTGCGTATTGCTAAAGCGTCCTTTTAGTGGACAGTGCTAGAAAAAAGTATGTGTGTGTGTATCCAGGCACACACATCCATGCATATAATAAAGGAATCAGGAATTTATACTGATACTGCAACTGCTATCCTATAGGGATCCTTATGGCCTCTCTCTCTCTCCATATTACTGTCTTTATTGTGAGAATTGGGATTCTCAACATCAATATATTTATTCATTTGTTCAATCCTGTAATATACCCAAAATAATTTTGGAATTTTTATATCTATACTATTAAAAAATAAACCTACTAATAATTGTTCACTATTTATTTTCAGTTTTTCTTTCCTTAGACTGAGTATATAGTCAAATTATATTGTTCAAAAGTGCTTGGGTAGATTGTTTTCTGCCCTTCAGTTGAAATACAGGTGTGTTTATTTCTCTTGACATTCAGTTTTACAGTTCCTTCTATTTTTGTGGTTTAAATTTAGTTTTTGCATATTTAGAGCATTAATATAATTCCAGGTGTTAAAAGTATATACTCCTTCCCTTATCCCTGCCCCCCCACCCGCCCCAGGTAATCAAATTCATTAGTTTCTGATTCAGACTTGAAGTGTGTCTGTTTGCAAAAATAAGCAAATACACCTATGGGTTCTGTACAAAAGGTAGCATACTATATATAGGCTTTTGCACTTTTTTTTTTACTTAACAATATATCCTAGAAGTTATTTCACATCCGCAGGGCCAAATATGCCTCCGAAAGGTAGAGTGAATATCAAAATTGGATTTGTAACAGAAAAAAAGCAAGAACCATGAATAACAATATTCTAAAGCCACAGTTTTCCCAACTTGAAATTAAAGGAGACATGAATATGTAACTGGGGCCACAATGTGTTTTAATTAATTTATTTATTTTTGGCTGTGTTGGGTCTTTGTTGCTGCATGCAGGCTTTTCTCTAGTTGCAGTGAGTGGGGGCTACTCTTCGTTGCAGTGCGTGGGCTTCTCATTGCGGTGGCTTCTCTTGTTGCGGAGCATAGGCTCTAGGCACATGGGCTTCAGTAGTTGTGGCACGCGGGCTCAGTAGTTGTGGCTCATGGGCTTAGTTGCTCCACGGCATGTGGGATCTTCCCGGTCCAGCACTCAAACCTGTGTCCCCTGCATTGGCAGGTGGATTCTTAACCACTGCGCCACCAAGGAAGTCCCCACAATGCATTTTAAAAGGAAAAAAATCATCAAGGATGATCAACATGAAGACTTAAGCTGATAAAGCTTATACAGTTGAAAGAAAAGGAAAGAACCCTATGGTTACCCAGGGAGATGATAAAAAGTCATCTTTATGAAAGGAAAATAAGGCTGACTAAGCATCCTTCAGTGCCAGAAGACAATGAAGCAGGGTCTATAGATTTCGGAAGAGAAAATACAGGACCAAAGACTATTATACCCAACTAAGATGTCATCCTCCAGAAAGGCAACAGAGAGATTTTCAAATGTGCAAGAACTCAAGGACTACAGCATACATGAAATGCCTTTGAATCTATTACTTGTTAATAAAATCAAGTCAACCAAGAGAATAATCAAAACAAGGAACACAGGAATGTGAAAGGCATTATATGAAAAGAATCGTGGTGATTATTGAACCTAATTAAATGTAGAACTGAAGCTAAACAATTTTGGAATTATTGCTGTGCAACAAAATTTAAATGTTACAAATGTTGAAAGAAATCTACATCACATAAAACAATATTAATTATAATTGACTACCACAAAAGTCCCATTGTGATAATTTTCTTACCTTCAAAAAAGTGAGTCAGTTGATTCTAGTTCACTTTTAAAGTTGGTGAAAAGAAATGGGGGTGTGAAGGTTAAGTTTAATAACAGAATATATGCTTTATAAATTTGGGGGAGAGAGTAAGAGGAAGGAAGTTGCATACCAGAGATCAAATAATAAAATTATAGAACACAGCAAGAAAAAAATAAAATGCCAAATTAAGCCAAGCATGCTATTGCAACAGTGATTAATGGGATAAGATTTTTATTTTAATCAACCAAATGTTTTATCATGAGAAAATAGCAAATTAGAAATATTATCATCCTGTATCTCTCATCATATAGCAACCTACATAGAAATTATAAAAAGAATAGCAACAAAAACATCATAACTATTTTGTAATTTACAAAATCTCCTCTGTTTAATTACTTTTAGGTAATTAAAAAAGTAAAGAGTTAAATTAAAAAAGAAAATTACAAAGTAATAAGGAAATAATCATAATGAAAATGGTACTTTCAAGACCTATGGTGTGTGGGCAAAGCTTTGATTAGAAAAAATGCAAAGCCTTTAATATTTATCTTGCTGAACAAAAAATGATAAAATAAGTGAATTACGTTCTAAATGAGAAATTAGAAAACGAACAACAAATTAAACCAAAGGAAAGTGGAAGGAAGGAAATAATCAAGATAAAAGCAGAAAATAATTTAACTCAATGTCAAAATTGATAATCCATGAAGGGACTCTTTAGGGGAAAAGTCAATAAAATAAATAATCCATTAGCTAGCTCAATAAAGAAAATCCACAGAGAGCACAATATACTAAATCAAAAGGAAAGATGATGAAATAACCAGAGATACAATTTTTTTTCTGCATAGCTCTATTAAGATACATTTGAGATCCTGGAATGAATGATTTTCTGGGAAAATAGAAATTACCAAATTGTAGAAAGGTCAAATCTAAACAGGTCAGTAACCATGAAAAAAAGTGATAGAATTATAAACAACATTTCTTCCCAGACGGAATCAAGCTTGGATCGTTTAACGAGGGCATTCTTTTTTTTTTTTTTTTTTTTTTTTTTTTTTTACGAGGGCATTCTTTAAAATAGGTTAAAATTATTGTTCTTGGGAGGCTCGAGAAAGGAGGAGAGCTTTCAGTTAGATGTTAAAGGGTGGTAAGGAAGAATTCTGAACAAAGACACAGAGCTTGAATATCCTGAGGTGTCACTGAGGGACAGTTACTGGATGTCTTGGAATCTCATTAACAATATGAGTATCGACTACATGAATATATGCACCTTGGCTTTCCTGGGAAACTTCACATGTACTCGTCACCGGACACTGGCAAGGTCTTGGGTCTCTCTTCAGCTGCAGGCAATCCCTGAAGAGAGACTCAGCTAAGGGCTGTCAGCTGCTGCTACTTTCAGCAGCTGAGAAAAGCAATGCTTGAATCTCAAAGTGGGGAGGTCTCCATAACTCTCTACAGCATCGATTGCAGTCTACACCTTGCACTGCTTGGATCCACTTTTTTTTTTTGCTAAAAGTTCTGGGAGAATCTCTTCCTGGATTTTGGTGGACCTCTTTTATTTTATTTTATTTTAGTTTTTAATTATAGTACAGTTGATTTACAATGTTGTGTTAATGTCTGCTGTACAGCAAAGTGGTTCAGTTATATACATATTCCTTTTTATATTCTTTTCCATTATGTATCATAGGATATTGAATATAGTTCCCTGTGCTATACAGTAGGACCTTGTTCTTTGTTCGTTCTATATATATATATATGCATGCTAGTCGGCATCTGCTAATCCCCAAACTCCTACTCAATCCCTCCCTCCCCTCCCCTCCCCCTTGGCAACCACAAGCTGTTCTCTATGTCCGTGAGTCTATTTCTGTTTTGTAGATAAGTTAATTCGTGTCATATTTTAGCTTCCATGTATAGTGATACCATACAGTATTTGTCTTTTTCTGACTTACTTCACTTAGTATGATAATCTCTAGGTCCATCCATGTTGCTGCAAATGGCATTATTTCATTCTTCTTTATGGCTGTGTAGTATTCCATTGTGTGTGTGTGTGTGTGTGTGTGTGTGTGTGTTTGTATATATACCACATCTTCGTTATCCATTTGTTTGTCAATGGACACTTAGGTTGTTTCCATGTCTTTGCTATTGTAAATAGTGCTGCTACAAACATAGGGGTGCACATATCTTTTTGAATTATAGTTTTGTCCAGATATATGCCCAGGAATGGGATTGCTGGGCAAATAAATAGGGCAACTCTATTTTTAGTTTTTTGAGGAATCTCCATGCTGTTTTCCATAGTGTCTGTACCTACTTGGTGGACCTCTTTTCTTGATGTAACAAGAGAGGAGTTAGTATGATGAACTACAGCCCTTACCACAGTCACCAATATTCACTGTCTCCCTTTTCTACTATCTATTCTAGAATCATCAGATCTCTGAGGTCTAGGTGGCTGACCTGGTGGAGTCACCCAAACCCATTTTCTTCATGGGTCTGAGCCCCTGATCACCACCTCCTTCTCAGGCTATAACTGGAGAACTTTTTCATTTTCCATCAAAATTAAGGCGTGAAATACCAAGAAACATTCATGTAGATCACTTTTTTCCAAACAAATTCTTTCCTGTCCTTACTATGTAGCAGAAGCCCTACCTCCTCCTGATCATCAGTGTCAATTATCCTAATATTAATAGAATGACTCTGATTCCTTTATTTGCCTCCTCATCTTATGTCAAATAAGAGGTGACTAGATGACAGCCATAGTTTGAAATGTAACAGAATTTTTGCTGTGTCTCCTGGTGGATATATTCCTCCTCTGGTAGCCAGAATTTCTAAACATGCAGATCCCAGGCACAGGATGAACAGATTCCTCGAGTTGGTCCCTGGGAGTGAAGTGTTGTTTCACTATTAAGGACAGGCTGCAGCTGTTGATTTAGAGCAGTGGTTCTCAACTAAGGTTGATTTTGTCTTCTCGAGGGACAGATAGCAATGTCTGGAGACGTTTTGTTTGTCACAACTTGAAGTGGGGATGCTACTGGCATCTAACCAGGGATGCTGCAAAACATCCCACAATTCAAAGGGAAGCCCTTGCCACAAAGACTTATGTAGCCCAAAATACCAATCCTTCTGGGGTTGATTTAGAGAATATAGCACATCTTGGAGGATGCAGCCCATCCTTGCAGGATATCATCAAGCTGGCACTTTAGCTGTGCCTTCCAGAGGTAGTTACAGGGAGAAACTCCTGGGTTATGAATGAACTTGATGAATCCTATGACCTTGTGCCCATGATCACACCCCCTTTTCTGTAAAATAGATTCCTTGACCCCGTGTGATATTATTCAGGATCTTGTACCGGTGCATCGGACACACTGCAAATCCATAGTGGTATGTTCACTGAGGTCCTGTAGGGAGGAAAAGTGAACTCATGCCAAGTTTGTGTTAGTTCTAGTCAAAGATTAACTTTCTAAGGTTAAAGGAATCTGATGACATCAATTTGCTGCCAAAGGGCTGGTTGGTCTCCTTGAGAGGCTTACTTTCGATCTTTGTAACTGGCAGATCGGGCTTTCAGCAATGGAAGTCACTAGATCAACCTTGTTGAATTGACAGCAGTGCACTATAAATAGCAAAGGCTGGCTGATGTCAACTGGCCAAGTCATTATGTGTACTTGGTTTTTTATTCCTGTTCTGTAGTGGATGCTCTCTGGTGAGAATTAACGTGTGATACAAAAATCTTCACATTTCTTTTCCTATCTTACAGGTCCACGGTCGCTTTCCAGATATCCCGTGCCCTATCTTGAGCTCTTTTTTCCTTCAACCTTTCCTTCCTCCTGATCAACCAGCTAGCCATTCACCACTGCCTATTGTTCATATATATTCCATCCTCAGGCTACACCCTTTCCCCCCAAATTGGATGACTGATTGTACTGCCCAAAGCCCTGTCCATGAGAAAGATCCCTCCTTGCAACAGATTTGCAGCGCCGTCAGTGAGTGGGGCTATAATGCAGTTGTCCATTTTCAGTTTGCATCCACATACTGGGCTAAGGAGCCCATGTTCCAAGCTTGAACTTTTTACTCCTCCTTCAGCTGGTCATAAGAGAGACCTAGAATAAGAGGTGCTGGTTCAATAGTAATGGATGATAGGGGATCTGGCCGTCTGCTTATGCAGCTAACTTTTGCCGTTCAGTGCTGCTCATGCCCGAATCTGGATCTGCCACTTTCATCTTAAAAATGGATAGGTATTAGGCTCACCTGACCTTGTGTCTTGGTGAGTCTCACAGGACCCTGATCATGATCAACAGTTCTGGTCAGCTTCCTTATCATCTACACTAGATCTCCTTTGTTGTACTCAAGATTGAGTAACACTTTTGTTGGTTGCCCGTGGTTCTTTCTCCTAGGGATGCGTGTTTTTATTATCTATAACTCTTCAGATTAGACTCCACTTGCTGGCATCCAAACTTGCTGCTCATTTTAATAATTATACCACCTCGTTTCTGAGGACTGAGTTGCTGCTACCTGGCCTCTTTTATATTTGCAATCCTAGAATCCCCCATTGCTGTCGAGGGCCAGGTTCTGTAATGGTATATTCTTCTGTCAGCCTTGGTCTTCAAAGGAGAGCCACCACCGGGGCTTTTCAGTGTTGCTGGTGCCCCTCTCACCTGCACATTCCTTATTGCTCTGGTAAATGGAGCACCTCTGGGTCTGCCCTTGAAACATGGTAATCTGTTGGGTTCCTGGCCTTAAGTAGTATTTCCATCTTAGCAAGCCCACTTCTCTTCTTCCACCATCTGGCAATTTTGACATTTCCGCCTCACTTAGTATGGGCTACTGCTTTTGCCAGGCTATTAAGAGCAACATGCTATCATCTTTTCATAAAGTCCTTATAAGGTTTTAAGCCTTGTCACATGAAGATTTCACATATCCATACACTCTCCCTGTTTCAACTTAATGTTTTACCCCTTTGATCCAGCACCCTTAAGATCTAGTCATATAACTGCTCTCCCGGATCCTGCCTTAACATATTAATTCCATCCTGCAGCAATTTTTAAGACACAGTTCCTTTCCTCTCATAGTGGTCCCAGCACTTCCATGGCCAGATTATGTTGTGCCTTAAATTTAATACCTAAGCTACTTTTTGACATTTGTTGTTAAAAGACTTTCGAAGTGATGCTGATTTTTTTTCTTTGTAGGTAACAGATTTTCCCTCGTGGAAGCTTGTTAATTTCTTCTTCCCTCCCTCCCTCCCTCCCTCCCTCTCTCCCTCTCTCTCTCTCTCTCTCCCTCCCTCTCTCTCCCCTTCTCTCCCACTTCCCTCTCTCCCCCCCTTGCTCCTCCCTCCCTTCTTTCTTCCTTTTTTTCCATTGAGTAAATAATATATTTTCATTGTAAAAATTTGAATGGTAGCAAAAAGTACAAAATGAAATCAAGAATTCTCCTTACCACTGGTCACTACCATGTGCTATATCTTATTGCTCAAAAGTAAGCATTGTTAATGATTTCTTATGAATTCCAAAGGATATTTTTTCCATGTAATCTCCCTGTCTATCTATCTATCTATTCATTTGTTGTTTGTATTTTCACAGATGATATCATAGTCTTTGTACAGTCCTATAAATCACTTTTTTTCCCCATCAGGGTATTTTGTGTTTATTTCCATGCTACCATGTTTCCCGATGCTAGCTTCATTGACTCTGTAGTTGAAGTAATAATGCCCTATTTATTTTATAGGAACTTGAGAATGAAAGAAGTAATTTTATTAAAATACTAAGTTATAGGGACCTAAATAAATCAGGCAAGTAATATTTTCATGCTATTTCAACTATATTAATGATTCCTAAACAGAATTCTCTATAATAATGGCACATGACTATAAACATAGTACCAGAGAGAGACAGTCAAATGCTCTGATTATGTTCATAGAGATGAATGCCATTTCCACATTTAGGCACATGACTCACATTCAAAGCTGATGGTTTTCTTTTTCCTGTCCTCACATTTAAATCTCGCCTTGCTCTTTTAGACTAGCTTAATCATCTAACCTACTGATATTTTAGGAATTCTGTGTTGTATTTAACATTTTTTCTTTCCCTATTAGACTTTTCATTAGTCCTCTGTTTCAAATTATATATGTAATTCAAATTATATATATAATTTGATTTTTTTTTAAGTTTAGGACCAGAAGGTTCTTTTTTATCTTAGACTCTTAAAATAGCTTTGATTTGCTATTTGGTTTTTCACAGGACTTCTCTTTTGGCATTATTTTCATAACATTATTGTTAGAAATGATTTTCTTTCTTCTTTATTTTCAATTTTTTTTTTTTTTTTTACCTGTTATCCAATTTTCTTTTGATATGTTCTGAGGAAGAAAACATGAATATTTTATTTGTTTCTTTCTGATTACAAGTAAAACCAACTAGACCCAGGCAACTTGTTCCAGTGTCTACAGTTAAAATGTCTTTGCAGAGAGAGTATCATCCATGCTATACCTTAGTGCTAGAGGATGTGAATGGGTATAGTGTTACATCCAGTTGATTTATTCATATACAAAATTTTAAATGAGTGACTACTGAATGTGAGATACTAGGGAATTCTAGGACATATTTGTGTTGGAGGTCACCAAGACCACCACTGGCTTTGGTGATTTGGTGATTTGGTGGTGATGGTTTCTTTTGTTGCATGTGCTTTTGATGTCTTACCTAAGAAATCATTGCCTAATTCAAGGTCATGAAGATTTATGCCTACAATTTTTTCTTAAGAATTTCGTTCTTTTAGCTTCTACATTTAGATCTTTGATTCCAGTTTGAGTTAATTTTTACATATGGTGTTATGTAGGGGGTCCAACTTTTTTTTCTTTTGCATGTGGATAGGCAGTTGTCATAGCACCATTTATTGTAAAGATTTTCTTTCCCCATTTAATTGTCTTGACACACTTGTTGAAAATCAATTGACCATAAAATCAATTGAGGAGTACTGCCATCTTAACAGTATTGAGTCTTCCTATCCATGAACATGAGATGTCTTTCATATGTCAGGTCTTCTCTACTTTTTTTCAACAATATTTTTTAGTTTTCAGAATGTAAGTTTTAAACTACTTTTGTTAAATCAGTGGTTATCTTTTTGTTGTTGCTTTCATTACAAAATTATTTTTGTGATTCTTTCTATTGTTTGTTGTCCTGTTTCATTAATTCCTATCTTTATTAATTCTTTTCTATTACTTTCCTTAGGTTTACTTTTTATTTACTTTTCAAACTTCTTATGTTGGTAATTTAACTAAGATAATATTTAATCTTCCTTGCTTATTAATATGTGTTATCAAAATTATAAATATTCTGCTAAATATGACTTTTGTTCCTTCCCACAAATTTTGATATTGCTCCCATTGTAATTCAGTAGTGTTTTTCATAATTCACAATATAACTTATTCTGACATATCCATGCAGGTGGTGGTTATTTTAGTGGCAAGCTCTTCATAGTGGTTCTATTTCAAGTCTAATGATTCCTTTATTATATTGTCCTAATCTTATGCTTTCTGTTTTTTCATTTATCTCTTTTTTTTTTTAACATCTTCATTGGAGTAGAATTGCTTTACAGTGGTGTGTTAGTTTCTGCTTTATAACAGAGTGAATCAGTTATACATATACATATGTCCGCATATCTCTTCCCTCTTGCACCTCCCTCCCTCCCACCCTCCCTATCCCACCCCTCTATATGGTCACAAAGCACCGAGCTGATCTCCCTGTGCTATGCGGCTGCTTCCCACTAGCTAGCTATTTTACGTTTGGTAGTGTATCTATGTCCATGCCACTCTCTCACTTTGTCCCAGCTTACCCTTCCCCCTCCCCGTGTCCTCAAGTCCTTTCTCTAGTAGGTCAGTGTCTTTATTTCCGTCTTGCCCCTAGGTTCTTCATGACCTTTTTTTTTTTAGATTCTATATATATGTGTTAGCATATGGTATTTGTTTTTCTCTTTCTGACTTACTTCACTCTGTAGGACAGTCTCTAGGTCCATCCACCTCACTACAAATAATTCAGTTTTGTTCCTTTTTATGGCTGAGTAATATTCCATTGTATATATGTGCCACATCTTGATCCATTCATCTGTTGATGGACACTTAGGTTGCTTCCATGTCCTGGCTATTGTAAATAGAGCTGCAGTGAACATTTTGGTACATGAGTCTTTTTGAATTATGGTTTTCTCAGGGTATATCTACCTATATATCTTTACGATCACTTTTCCAATTATTCTTTTTTTCAAATACTTGAGGGTACTTATTTTTCTGTTTTAAGTATTGACTGATGTTCCCTCATAGTGCTTTCTTGGTAGTTTGTAATTTTTTATTGATTACAATTCTGCAAGTGGGGTAACAATTCTGGAGGAATCCCATGAACTCTAAAATGTGAAAGGGTTTCTCCAGAGAAGTTTGGTTTTGCTTTTGTCAGGACTGCAGGCATTCCAATGGCCCTGGACAAACTGTTATGTTAATGTTACAGCTTGTATTTTACAGAGCAAATGAGTGTTGTAAATTCAAACTTAATTCCTAAACTGGGAATAGACTTTGGGTTTTGATTAATCTCTGAAGATTTTTCCTCATTCCATTCCTAAGATAAATGGCCTTTTTTTTTTTTTTTGCTGCTTTAGGCTAGTGTCAAGGAGAATTTTTATATACCTCCTCCTAAATGATATTTGAAAATTTGATATAATTTGTAAATGTAACTCTCTTCATTTCAGAAACAGAGAAACTAAAGCATTAGAGATGTTACCAAATTCTTGTTAGCCATCTTTACCTGCTTTTCCCTTAGGAATTTCAAAGTCATACTTTTGAAAACCAGGCTTATTACATTTCTTTTCCCCTCCAAGGCATTTCCTCCTTTTGTATTTCCTTTCTGATTTAAGATACTCAGAATCTTTTTAGTCCTTGAATTAGCAAGTTGGAATCATCAGTTCTTGCTCTCTGCATCAGCTATCACCATACACCATCAATTCTACCTTTAAATAGCTCCTTTACTTCTGTACTCATCTCCAATTCCAGTATCGCTGCCCCAGTTTACATCCTCACTGTATCTTACCTGGACTCTTGTGGTCTCTTCCTAAGTAACCACGCTGCATTCACATTTTCCCTCAGATTATCTTCCAGTGTTACTTAAGACAGAGATGGGGTCATGTCATTAGCTTGCTGCAAAAAAATTTTGGCAGTTCCCCATTACCTAAAGATTAAATGGACACACATTTTATTTTTTCAACTTCTTCCTTTCCTATTGTCCACTACATTTTACATATTGTAGTCAAACCAACCTATTGGATTTTCCCAGGATACCCTATATATAATCATACCTTTTTGTTTTTTGTTTGGCAGGATTACCTCCTCCAATTCATGGGTAGTTTCTACTAATTATTTAAAACCCAAATCCAGTGCCATTGCCTCTGCATATCTTCCCTGTCATATAATTAGAACTAATCACTTTCTTCTTTATGTTTCCACTCACTTTTCTCATGCCTCCATTTCAGCAGTATCTTATTATAGTGTCAACTTTTACATGCCTGTTTTGCTCTTTCGACTGTGAGCTCCTGCAGGGTAGAGACAATTTTTCATTCATCTTTATCATCTCTCTGCTTAGCTAGCATGTTGCCTAGAACACAACAGATGCTCAATAAATGCTTTTAATAAATTAATGAAATAATGAAGCTATGTTACTATATCAAAATAGCAACAGGAAAATGTTTTCAATTTTAGATAATATGTATCCTCTCATCTAGTATCTGCTGCACAGACCAAGAATTCAGTGGGGGACCTAATTCTAAATGATACCTGCTGCTATGGAAGCAAAATTAGATTCTTTGAACCTTATTATCTTTTTCCTTAAAATATAGCTAGAAATTCCTGGCTCTTAGTTGCTATAGAACCAGATAAGCAAATATAACCAGTAAATTATTTATGTTAACTAATATTGGTAGGGATTTTAAAAAGTGCTTTTCTTCTTATTTCAATTACAATACATATTCACAATAGTAAATTTAGGATACATAGACACAAATAAAAAAATCACGTATCATATCACTATCACTCTGCAAGATAATCAATATTTTGGATTATATATATATAACTGATAACAAAAGTAAAGCCAGAGGGTATATACTGTTTTGCATTCTTGGCATTGAAAGCAATATATTAAAAATAATTTATTATTGAGGATGCATTCAGCTATATGTTTTATAGCAGAAATATGTTTACGCTATTATAAACATATGATAATCTGTTGAAAGCAGAAAGTTTCAAGTCAAACTGTCCTAAGCAGTAAAGAAATCTATTTCTCTCATCATTGATAAAGGTCAGGCGATGACTCTGGTTGGCTTGTACTAATAAGCATGATCACTCCCTGAGACTGGACAAAGGGTCACCTTTTCTGAGTCACATGGGGGAGCGGTGGCTGGATTAACAAATTCAAGAGCTTATTCCAGAGGAAGATGGAGGTGAGATGATGTTGACATTGGGTAACCTGCAGAGTCAATCAGAGTGGCTATAGATTTTCCTCTTTTTTAAATAAGAGTTGAAGCTTACTGCACTTAATATTGCTCTCTTCCCTGATGTTGACATTTAGATATTTTTCCTTCAATTTTTCAATATTATAAACAGCACATCTGTGAACAATCTTATGGTCGCATCATTGTGAAATCCATGTTTATATGTACAATTTCAGAGTCATATTAAGCATCCTATTAAAGCTTTGTGAGATGTTGCCTATGGAAGAGTCACACCGTTCCCACCAGCAGCATGGGACAAAGACTGCTTCTTTTACCTTCAAGAACATTGGGCATTTTAAATAGTCTACCTTGGCCAGGGGCTTTTAAACTGTGCTTTTGCAGAATCCAGCTTAAGCCAGTGTGGGTTATTTCACAAGCTGACTTAGGCTCCCGGTGCTTGATAGTATTCATGTTGAGTCTGTATCAGTTTATTGTTTTCTCAATCCAGTGTATTTTAATTCTCATGTGTTGCACATGTGCTCTTAGGATTGCTCATGAGCTGAGTAGCAAAAAAGCAAAAACAAACACAAAACACAACAATACAAACTACTTGCACATGAGCAAATTTTGGAAAAGCTAAAGACCATCTGAGAAAGGACAAATTTTAAGGCCCAACCTCTTTTTTCTAACTCTCAAAACACCTTTCTCCTATAAGGTATAATTGGGCCCAAACCCAATATATATATATACACACACACATACATGCATACACGTATGCACACGCTTATTAACAATTTATCCATTGATCATTTTAAAGATTCCATTATTTCACAATAGGTTTATAATCCCGAGGCCAGGTACTGAGTTCATGTGAGACCAAGAGCTTTTTACCTTGTGCAAAGTTGTTAAGACATTTAGGTGTCCCAGTGATGATGATTTATTTTTATTTCTCCAAGAGGTCACTCTGATTTAGGAATGGATAACTATGGGAGTGGAACATTGTATCTCTTCTCAAGCCAATTTTCCAGTTCTACATAAACTTAGAATGTTTGTAAGCTTTCCTGCCAAGTATATGATATCATTAAATGTAATAGGTCTGTACCTTGCAAGTGTTACATTTTGGTTTCAGTGTATAAGACTTACTGTAATCCATAGCATAAAACACTCTTTTCCGAATTCCCGCGTCTCTAACAGAAGTGTGTTTAAAAGCACATACAGTGTTCTCTGTTTAGGTGGTTGCCACGTGCATTATTTCATTTTCAGAAAGAAACACCAATAGAAGCTGTAACTTTAAAAATGTATGCGTAAAAATTTTACAGTCTTTCTTTTAACTTCCTTTCTTTGTTTCCTTTCTTCATTTTTGTTGTTTTCTCTCAACTCTCAATGAGACCTCAGGACTCCATTTAGATCCTGCTCTACTAAGACCAATTGGCCGATAGGCTGGGAGGCCCGTGAAAGCCTCAGGTAAATTAATAGCAGAGTCAGTGTCTGAGAACCATGCCTGGCTGCTCTTAAAATCCTTCTGAAGCCTGAATTATTTGTATTAAGATAGGCCAGCGCTCGGGCCCCTATGAGTCAATTCTTTGTAACAGTTGCCAATATTTTTATACCTGAGAGAGCGGCTTCATTCTTTATTATTGCTCAGGAATCAATACTCCCATTGCCCTCACAAAATGCTATACAAGCATTATTGGCATTTCACTTGGCAGTGAAGAGTATCAACATCAATCTCGCCAACTGCACACCTCGCTAACCCTGCTCCACTTCTCCTGGGTCTATTTATATTCCATCTGGGCTCTCCTCGGCTGCTGGATTTGAATGGGAATCCTTAGCGCTGCCCTCACAGGTCCTGCGATAAGGAAATGGAAAGGCATCATTGAACCACTCACAGAAACAGTCCCTTTCTCCCCACCCCTGCCCATTTTGTGCTTGGAGGTTTTTCAGCATTTAATAAAATACCATTTCCCACCACCCTGTGGTTTTTCCAAAATTGGCATCTCAGAGCTCTTCATTAATAACCAAATGGCTGCTTCTAATCTACTGTGAATTTTGAAGTAATTTCCGGGCACTCAAAGTAGCAGATCTTAAAAAATGAAAACTCACACACATGGGGGTACAATGTGCACAGAGAGGCATGGTGGGAACTGCAGCTGCGTTTGCTCTGAATACTGACCGTGGATGCTGCTTTGGTTGTTTAGTAAACGTAGTAAAAATGCTTCTCACTCACATGTAAATTCCCCTTTAAACATGCAATTCTTTGGTAATATCTAAATGGAAGCCATTGTAGGGGATTCTGTCGTCTGTGAATCTCATGCTGGGCATTATCAATTTGTAACAGATGTTGTTTGATCCAAAGGAATATCTAGAATACATAAAGAACTCTTACGACTCAACAATAAAAAGAAAAATGACCTAATTAAAAATGGGCAATGACCGCAGTGGGATACCACTTCATGCCCATCAGGATTGCTCTTATCAAAAACAAACAAACAAAAAAACCCCCAGAAAATCCAAGTGTTGGAGAGGATGTGGAGAAATTGGAACCCCTGTACACTGCTGGTGGGAATGTAAAATGGTGCAGCTGCTGTGGAAAACAGTTTGGCAGTTCTTCTAAGTTAAACGTAGAGCTACCATATGATCTAGCAATTCCACTGCTAGATATATACTCAAAAGAATTGAAAGCAGGGACTCAAACAGATGCTTGTATACTAATCTTCACAGGAGCTTTAGTCACAGTAGCCACAAGGTGGAAACAACCCACTTGTTGACAGAGTGACTTTGAGTTACATGTACGACTGCTCTGAGCCTCAGTCTCTTTCTCTGTCCCATGGCAGTGATGTGATAGTGATGATGGTGTGGTGATGTTGATAGTGTAATAATGGTGTTGGTGATATAATGATGGTGATGATGATGATGACATTTCACAGGATTATTGTCAAGATTAAGATACAGTATGAATAAGATGATTGAGATTTGTGATAATATCTAAAACTGTAATACACCATCGTTCTTTATTTAAAATTTTAAATCCAAGAATCAGAATATTTGTATGCTTTATGTCAAGGAGATGTATTAAAGAGGCTAATATTTGCCTCAGAGGGCAGACAGATATTTGGAAATTACATATTCTGTGTTTGTAGTCATGCATTTGTGTGAGCCTGGATTATGAAATCTTGTCAATAATCTTTAATTTCAGAATTGCATTAGCTTTGGTGGAGATAAAATGGCAAAGCTATTAATTGTTTCCTAGGAGAGAAAGAGTTGGTTTTCGTTTGTATCACTTGCAAGAACTTTCTGCAGGAGGTCTATTTTCTGAGCCTGTCTTTGTGCCAGGTAAAAGGGAAAATGACTTTGAAAAGATTAATTCTTCACTAGATTTGTTTTTTGGCTATCAAAAGGCAAGGGAAGAATTTTTATATATTATAGATGTTCTCCTCACTAGATCTTAATTTACCTAAATATTTCCAGGAAAAAACAAATGAATCCATCATTTTTTTAAATAGAAAAAGCCCTGGAATAGGAGTCAGGAGTCTTTGATTGTAGTTTCAGTTTTGCCACGTGTTAAACATGTGACCATAAGCAAATTAATTAACTATCGAGCATTAGTTTTCTCCTCTGTTAAATGGTTGTAAAAAAGACCACCTATTTCATGTAGATGTTGAGGTCAACTAAAATGATATTTGCGAGAATGCTTTGTAAATTATAAAGTTCTGTATAAATAAAAAGTGCCATATTTTATTAAATCTAAGATTATCAATCATAAGATGTATCATTAGTTACATTTCACTGAGAACAAAAATGCTGCCAAGTAAACTATGATACAGTGCCTTAGTATGCTGTTTGGTGCATGAAGGGATCATACCAGCCTCTTTTTGTTTTGAATATCCTTTCATCTATTCCAAGAAATATTGCAGTACATCTTGCTTTCAATTGTGTCGCTTAGCAGGAGATAGGCAAATTTTTGCACGTAAATCAGTTACAAAACATAGCAACATGCCTTGTATTTTCCTAAGTCTAGTAAAGAATTTCATTGATCCATTGCAAGAAAACACAGAATTGCAATCACGCCTCCCATGATTAATTAATATTTCCTCCTCAAACATACACATTTTTGCTCTGTTCCCATTGCCTTTCTTCATATGCAAGAGTTTCATTTCATCATTAAATCAAAGTACGGTATTTTTGAAGACATTCTGAATGGCAGTTAAACTCAACAGGGGATGCCCCAGCAATGCACATTACTCAACTGAAGTGACAAAAATGTGAACGGCTATGTCCAAGCTTGTTCATGCACAGTTGGTGAAAAGTCCTTTATGACTGCCACCTGGCAGTCCCTGATTATAAGACCATTGCTGATTTCAGGGATGTTAGAATGTGGGGGGAAGTGTGTCTCAGAAGTAATTGAATATTGCATTTATGTTATTAGCCACAATGTGACACTTTTATCCTTAATAGAAGCTGCAGGTAGCTCATCGCTTCATGCATCTTAGTAATAGGAGCATGAGGCTCCTTGAAACTCGTGAGGCCTCCTGAGGTTACGGAGAAACCATCCAATGCTTCTTCAGTATTTGTAGGCAGTGTGGCGTCTGCTTTGAGTTATCTCTGCTCCACACTAAACTCTGACACTTTGTCACTTTCTTTAAACTTTGATATGGCATGGTTTTGAGAACCCTTCTTTTGATCGCTTTCCTCTGAACTAGGCCTCATTATTCACGCTTCTTTAATGCACTGTATTTGGAATTAAGCATTCTATGCCAGTTATGCTTATTAAAATGATGGAAAGATCCATCATTAACTTATTAAGAGCAACAATGATTTCTCTTGAATCTCTGGGTAAGTAAAAATTTGGAAACATAAATAAATTCTGCATGCACTTGTGTAGTTTTATTTTTAAATGGCGTTAAAACTACATTAAGCTAGTTATTCAGTATATATTATTATTTTGAATTAAGTACATTTTTATTCTTACAACATGTGTTTCTAGCTTTTTTAGCATGTCTGTTGTAAGTTCACAATTCTTTTTAGAATGCTGAATGGACAGAGTCAGAATCAGGCTCCTGATTCTAGGATATACCTGGGATAGTTTCCTAGGGATGCTGTAGCAAAATACTACCAACTGGGTGACAAACAGCAGAAGTGTATCCTCTCACAGTCCTGCAGATTAGAGGTCTGAAATTACGTTATTGCCCCGGCCATGCTCCCTCTGAAACTGGCAGGGAAGATTCCTTCCTTGCCTCTTCCTAGTTTCTGGTGGTTTGCAGGCAAACTTTGGCATTCCTTGCCCTTGCAGCTGTAACACTTCAGTCTCTGCCTCCACTGTCACATGGTTTTGGTCCTGTGTGTCTTTGTCTTCACATGGTATTTTTCTCTTCTCTTAAGGACAACAGTCATATTGTATTATGGCTTATTCTAATGACCTCATATTAACTTGATTACATTTGCAAAGACCCTCTTTCCAAATAAGTTCACATTCCTAGGTACCAGGGGATGGGACTTCAGCATTTTTTGGTGGGGCAGACAGTTGAACCCATAACATCTGTCAACATTACTTTGTTGGTGGACATCAACTCATTACTACCCAAGTCACTACTCTTTGTCTACAGTACATCCTCTAGCTACTAATCTGATAATCTTTCTTAGCATTCAATTCATATTTCTACATTCTATACAAAAGGATCTAAAGGGAAAACTATCTGACTGTTAGGAACTTGCTGAAGTTCCCATAAGCTTTGTGTCCTGGTTTCTCATATTAGACAATTCCTGTAATCCTCTCAGAGCAAACCATAAGTGGAGTGTGACAGGACATTCTTAGACACTTTATGACGGCTGCCCTCTCCTCTAGGTACTCACCATCCATTCCTTTAGCAATCCATCCTTGTATCCAGTGGTTTGTTTGCCAGACCTATCATTTTCCACTTGAAAGTGAGACTGACGTTGGCTTCCTTCCAGTTTTTAGTTTCCTTTGCCCTTCTCTAAGATTTCTCATAAAACAAGGATCGTTGTTGAGTGATTTTATTTATAAGTTCTCTTAGAGCCTTGGGATACAACTCATCTAAGCCAAATGACTTGAATTCATATAAAACAACTTTACTACCCTTGGATTTTGTATTCCCTTATGAATTCTTGGTCTATACTTGGCAGAGAAATCAGAAGCAGAAACAGGAAGTTAGATGTTCTGTTTTCTTCCTACCAAACTTCTATTTAACACCTTTGGTCCCATGCAGTGGTCATGACCCTCTTTTGTTTACCTTCTTATTTGTCAAATAATATTTTTAAAAGACTTTTGTCCTTAGCACTCAACAACTCGAAGTCCACTCATTTCGGACTTAGACTCCCTGATACCATGGTTTCATACACATCCTTAGTTATTCTTTTTTCCATTCTTGGGGCATATACTTGCTTTATGCATTTCCTCCTTGTTTCTTTCACCTAAGATGATTTGCCATTCCATAACTGGAATTGTATCAGTAAGAGCTTCCCGACTCTCTTGAGTCCAGCCATTCAAGAGTCATGCTTGGAACCACATGCAATGGAACCATGAATTATGATATTTTTTGATATATACATGTTTAAATGTCTCAGCAAGATATTTTTAACAGGCTTTTCCCAATATTGTCTACTGTAGGTATTACGATCTAAGATGATAGGACTGATTTTTTCCAAGTCTTTCATCATTTCCCCATCATGAAGTAACTCCTCTCCTGGTTGGAATTAGGTCTAGAATAGTAGTTCTTAAAGTCATTTTTTTTCAACCATTGGAGAATTGAGATTATCAAAAAGGCTAGACAATAATTTTTCAGAACTGTTACTTTTAACAAGATGAGATTTGTTGCCTTTTCCTGGTCAAATGAAATCCTTATTATTGTTATATTTTTCTTGCCTCTGTGATAAGGAGGGATGCACTATTTAGCCTCTTCACACAGTAAGGTGACCTGTATTTTCACAGCAATATCACTTACATTTCTTTCTTATAAGTTATACACCATGTTTTTCCAACACACTCCTATCAATGCTTTAGGTATTTCTAAATGGGAATATGTGAAGCGGAATGTTTAAATGAGATACTAACTCTCCTAGGTTTAACTACATTACTAGTACTATAGATTTTAAGTTCAAAAGTACATGAGAGGGCTTCCCTGGTGGCGCAGTGGTTGAGAATCTGCCTGCTAATGCAGGGGACACGGGTTCGAGCCCTGGTCTGGGAAGATCCCACATGCCGTGGAGCGACTGGGCCCATGAGCCACAACTACTGAGCCTGCGCGTCTGGAGCCTGTGCTCCGCAACAAGAGAGGCCGCGATAGTGAGAGGCCCGCGCACCGCGATGAAGAGTGGCCCCCGCTTGCTGCAACTAGAGAAAGCCCTCGCACAGAAACGAAGACCCAACACAGCCAAAAATAAATAAATAAATAAAATTAAAAAAAAAAAAGTACATGAGAGAGAAAAATCCTTCATGCAATATTATAAATTTCCAAGAATTTTTCAAGAATCAATTCCATGTCTCTTCTATCACTCAGCTGAATCAAGAATAGAAAAAGCTGTCAGTGATTCTCTTTATAATTAAGTTCTTACTGGAGAGTAGTCTGAATTTGGGGGGAAAAAAAGGATATCATGGGGGTCAGATTCTATTTTATGGCATTTAGCCTGAGGGCAGGCTATAATCACATTTGAAGAAGGTGGCTAAAAATCTTGTAAAAACCATAGTTCTCTGGCTTGAGGAATCAGAGAGCAGAGATTGGGGTAACTGCAACCACTGGAATATTAGGGGAGAATACTAGGAAAGAGAAATCTGGAAAAAGGAAACCTCCAAATCTGTGGGTAAACTTTGCCCAAATCTCTGGATGATTCCAGAACTATTATTGTGTGGGATGGAATTCAGATACAGGTAAAATAATTGACTGACTTTTGAGATACTAGTCAGAAAGCAGAGTTGGCAGTTTGAGTTCAACCAAGTTAACTAACTGGCTGCTTAAAAAGATTAGCACTTTTTGAGGATTAAAATAGAATTCACATAACATTCACAGTGTCCAAAATACAACCCCAAATTACTTGAAATACAAAGAACTAGGAAAATATGACTCACTATTAAGAGAAAAAACAGTCAAAGAAGAACTCCAAGCTGACTCAGAAGTTGAACTAGCAAGAATTTTAAAGCAACCATTATAGCTATGCTCAAGGAGGTAAAGGAAAATATACTCAGGGTGAATGAGAAGATAAAAAATCTCATCAGACAAAAAATATAAAGAAGAACAAAGTATAAATTCCAGACTTGAAGAATAAAATATCTGAAATGGAAACTTTACTTAACCAGAAAGTGGAGTTGACAAAAGAAAAGAGTCAGTGATTCTTGAAGATAGTTTAATAGAAATTATCCAATTTGTAGGACAGAGAGAAAAAGAAAAAAAATAATCAGGGCCTCAGTGACCTGTTGGACATTATCAGGAAGACAGGAGGGAGAAAATGAGGGAAAAATATTTGATGAAACAATGGCCAAAAATTCCCCCAGTTGGTGAAAGGCATAATTTTATAGATTCAAGCACCTCTGAAACTCAAAGAGGATGAACACAAAGAACAAAATGCCTGGGCAATTACAGTCACCCTGCTGAAAACTCAAATATAAAAAAATCTTGAAAGCATCCAGCAAAATAAAATGACACATTTTATACAGAGGAAAAATGACTTAACTGCTGACTTCTTGTCAAAAACTATAGAGGCCCAAAGAAAGTGAAAGAAAATCTTTAAAGTGCTGAAAACAAATAAATAAGTTATCAACCCGGAATTCTGGGTGAGAATATGTATTTTGAACAGAGGTGTGTATGCGTCAGAGTGGGAAATTATTGGGACATTTTGCCAATAACTCTATGATAGTCCTAATACTTTTTAAACATATTTAAGAGGGAATGAATATAAGCAGTGCTTTACCTAGTGCTACATCATAACAAAGTTTGAATTCTTGCCTCTTAGTATATCTTTGTTTTCTGTTGTATCCCCATTATCAGAAATGCCCCAAGGCAAGAACAGACTAGTTATTTGTTAATAAAATAATAATATTTTCCAGATCATAAAGGAGGTGGCTTCTCAGTATTCAAACGTAAAGTAAAAGTTGTAATTAGAAATCATTCCTGTCAATCATCTCGTGTATGAAAGTAAGAAGTAAGTCACATCAAGTGAGAAAGGCGTTATCTGGGAGCTTGTCTGTAGATGAACATACTTTGTTGAACTTCACCTAACATCAGAAGTGTGTGTGTGTGTGTGTGTGTGTGTGTGTGTGTGTGTGTATGTATGTGTGTTCATTTCTATTATTCATTTGAAATGATCCAAGGAGGAAGGCTTTTCAAACAGAATACTGAAAACCCTATGAGGATAGTATATGATTTTTTTTTGAAACTTTCATTCATTTATTTATTATTTTTTAAAACACAGACTGGATGACTTTATTTATTGTTAAAATTTTTATTTATTTATTTATTTTTGGCTGTGTTGGGTCTTCGTTGCTGCGCGCGGGCTTTCTCTAGTTGCGGTGAGCAGGGGGTTACTCTCTTCATTGCAGTGCGTGGGCTTCTCGTTGCCATGGCTTCTGTTGCGGAGTACGGGCTCTAGGCGTGCGGGCTTCAGTAGTTGTGGCTCGAGGGCTCTAGAGCACAGGCTCAGTAGTTGTGGTGCACGGGCTTAGTTGCCCCACGGCATGTGGAATCTTCCCAGACCAGGGATCGAACCCACGTCCCCTGCATTGGCAGGCAGATTCTTAACCACTGCGCCACCAGGGAAGTCCCTATGATTATTTTTTAATGTTATTGTAGAGGAGGAAAATTCTCTACTGTCTTAGAGCCTCCAACTGGGCCCATGATTAGATTAAACTGACACGACAGATTAATGAGAGGAAAGCATACGTGTTTTATTAAATTTTTACATATACATGGGGACTTTTATAAGAGAATGAAGGCCTGAAAAAGTGCAGTGCAGAAAGTTTTTATATCTTTTAGATAAAGAAATGATAAATTTGTGAAGAAATGACAAGACAGGTTTGGGCTAGGTAGGGGCAACAAATTGTGCGGAAGTGACTAGGAGATACCTGTGAAGGGCAAGGCAAAACTAATGGAATATCAGGGTTATTTTAGTAGGTTTGTCTGTGCAGAGCCATTTTGGCATCTGTTTCTGGTGACAAGGACCTTGTTTTCTTTCTGGTACAGGGAAGGCATCTTGCTCGTGGGAAATTTTATGGCCTATTTTTGGTAGGAAGTGTAAGTCAGAGATCTCTTCCTGTATCTGCTATTTCTCAAGTGCCTTCAACTCAAAATAATCAATATGCCAAAGTGACATATTTTAAGGTGGCATGTCCTAAACCCCTGCATTATCTTTAGTATGAAATAAATGGACTTAGTTGAAAAGCCCTAATGACTTACGTTAAACTCTTAGAGAACTGAGTCTTTCATTCATTGACATTAAATTTTGGGCTTAGCAAATTGGGTTTCCAAATGTTTAGTAAATTTTACCCCTAAATTGTACCTCAGAATTTATATGTGTTTTAATATTCACATAGAATCTTTAGCTATGATATTTAAACATTTTATAGCTAAATATTTTCATCTTTTTTCTTCTTAATTCTCTTGTGTCAGTTCTCAAAATATTTTATATATGCTTTAAAAATTTTAAACACAAATGATGTATGAATAATTTCTCCTTATAAAATATCAAAAAAACCCCCCAGAAACATAGCTCCTCTGAAGCCATTCTTACAACCTGGTCTTTTCCTTCTGCTTGAAAGTTATGAGAGTTATGAGTTTAGCCTGTCATTCCAAACATATTCCCTATACCTATGGCTCTCTTTATTTATCCTGTAGAAAATATATACTATTATTTTATGCATTGTCAGCATAAAATTATTTTATGTATCTTTAGTATGTTCTATAATTTGCTTTTGACAGTTATCATATGTCTTCAACAATGCTCCATATTTGTATAGTGCTGGTACATTCAGAAAAATAATACAAATATATCACAGATTATTCAGCCATTTTCTGCTGATGGACATTTAGATTTTTCCAGTATTTTGTAAAATAAACATTTTGTACATGTTTTCTTGTGTGTATGTGCAAGTGTTTCTCTAGGAGCAATATCAAATAGTGAAAATATTGGGTTATGGGGTGTGAACATTTTCATTTTTCATAGATGATACCATATCATTCTCCACAGTGGTTGCACCAGTAAACCTTCCCACTTGCAGGGCACTATTTTTTTTTTTTTTTTTTTTTTTAAGGAATTCCTTTATTTTTATTATTTATTTATTTATTTATTTATTCATTTTTGGCTGTGTTGGGTCTTCGTTTCTGTGCGAGGGCTTTCTCTGGTTGCGGCAAGCGGGGGCCACTCTTCATCGCGGTGCGCGGGCCTCTCACTATTGCGGCAGGGCACTATTTTTAGTTACATTTCATCATCACCTACTGTTAATAAGTTTTTAAAATTTTGTTTGTCTAATGGAGGAGTTGACCCACTATCACTTTTTATAAACCTGTAAACTATAATAATGGTTTAAAAAATTTTAAATGGTTACATTTAAAATGGTTGTTTACATACCTACAAAATAGTCTTCATTTTGCCACAAAGCCTAAAATATTTACTATCTGGCACTTTAACAAAAAGTGTGCTAACTCCTGATCTAATGGAAATGGAATGGCATGTCATTGTATTAGTTTGCATTTCTATAACCACTTAGTAAAATTGACCATATTTTCATATGTTTATTTGACATTTGTATTTCCTTGTTTGTAAATTGCCTATTTGTATTTTTTGCTCATGTTTCTAAATGTTAAATTGATTGAATGAATTCTGTGTATATTCTGAATACCCGTTTTACAAGGCAGTGTTGTTTGCCTACCCAGTGGTCATCTTCCCCATTTATTCTGTTTTGCTAATAGAACTTCAGTTCATTCAGGTTCTGGGCAATGATGTACTTCTAGAGATTTGAATACCACCCAAATCCTAAGGTTGGGGAGCTGTAAATTTATAATTATTCTAAATAATTGTGCCAACTGCATTCCTGCTTGTCTGTAGTTAGTTTAGTATTGAACGTGTGATGAAATGTGACCAGTGAGATGTGAAGTCCTCTGGGTATTTCCCCTCCTTTTAAGAATGAATAGTGGGATTTTTTTTTTTTTTTTTTTTACCCCTTTGCAGCCTCTGTTTGCTTTCTTCTCATGTAACTTCTGGGAATGTTATGCTCTTTTGAACATAACCATAGCCAGATTAAATGGACAAGTAAGGATATGAGAGTAACAGACAGAACAGCATTATAAATAGAGGGTGGGATGTACATTTTGAGGCTCTTTATAGTTTAGAGTTTTTTATGTGGGTTTTCTGTTACTTGCAGCCAAGTACATCCTAACTAATGTGTTTAACATCTGGCACTCTCCCATGTGAATTTTAGAGCCATATTTTCATATTCTAGTCATTTGAAATGATTTGAACTATTTTGCCTCTAGAGATTAATTTGAGCTTAAATGATACCTATAAAACGTTGAGTTTTTCCATACACTTTCCATTATTCATGTCTTCTATTTAGGTCTTTAAGTAAAATTCTTTCTAGGAAGATTTTGCAAATTCTTATTAGATATATTACTAGGTACTTTATAGTTCTTAAGAAGTGGCTTTTATTTTTTATTGCATTATATAATTGTTTTTTGTTAGTGGAAAGAAACATCATAGATTTTAAAATATTGCTATTGTACACTACTGACTTGCTACATTTCTTCTTTTGATTTTAATCCTGTATCTGTGGGCTTCCTTGACCTTTTTATGAATCCAGCCATATCATTTACTAATAATTATAATTTTGTGCCTTGCATCCATTACCTTATAATTTATACATCTTCAATCGTTATCTTATTGCATTGTTTGGGATAATTACAATGTTCAGTAGAAGGTATGAAAGGAGTTATGCATGTATTATTTCTGCTTTGTTGCTGAATTTAGTGAGAAATGCTTTAAATATGTCATCTGAAGTAGGATGCTTGCTGTAGGTTTACTGTGGATATACTTTACAGCAAATAAGCCCCTCTCTTTCTCTTTTTATTTATTTATTTATACTAATTTTCCAGGTCTTCTTTCTTATTAATATGAATGAATGTTGAAGATTATAGAAGAACATTTTAGCCTCTATTCAGATGACACATATTTTTCTCCTTCAATATGTATCAATGCACTGAATTACATTGGTGAATCTATTAATTAACAATTATTGTATTCCTACGAAAATACCTACCTTGTTCTGAGTAGATACAGATAGGTGCTCCAATATAATCTTTCAGAATTCTATTTGCATATTGTTTATTTTTTCCCCAAATAACTAACTCTTGGATCTGCTTAATCCTTTGTCTTTCTGTTTTCTTATTCTTTCTGCCTTCATTTTGCCTTTATTATTATTTTCTCAGATTTCTTTGGGTTTTTTTTAATAAATTACTTAATTGGATGCATAATGCAACTTTAGTCTCTCCATTTTTTTTTTTCTTATAAGAACACTTAACGTGATGAGTTTAACTCTGAGAACTGTTTTGTCTTGGTTATACAATTGTTATTAACTTCTCATGAAAAGTGCTAGGTTAGATTCATTCATTTATTTGTTAACCTTTAGCCATCGTATATCAAGTGCTTTTTCTATTCCAGACTTTTCACATATACTATCTAGTTTAATCCTCAAACAACCCTGTGAATTTTCCTAATTTCCCTGATGAGAAAATGGGTTCTGAGAGTTTAAATGACTTGCCCACTGTCCCTCAGCTTGTGACTGGTGGAATCTCTGGCATATCTCTGCCACAGTGAGTCTTTAAAAACATAATTTAAGCAGGACTATGCTAGCAGCATGGTATCTTTCATAGGATTTTCATCAGCTGTACGTTTCCTCAGTGTGTGTTTGGATTTGATGGGTAGGATGGAATATAGGGACAGGAATGAAAAAATATTCATATTATGGAATGTTCCATATCTTCTGTTATTGGTTCTTTGAGCTTTGCTTCTTCAGTAATGAAGAAATTTGAAAAGAGCATGGATTTTTCTTGGAGAAGGTTAACATTGAAGCCATGAGCTAGTTTAAGGAAGTTTCATGGAAGGGAATTATTTTAGAATTATAGTTGTTGGAGCAAGGAAGATTAAGTTTTGCAATCCACTTCCTTTAACCTTATTTCAAAATGCTCCTTGCTGTGATAGTATCACCACACATGAAGGTTATAAATGAAAATTACTGGACTATTTTCCGAAAGGACATTTTTCTCAAAGTCCATCTTTAACTAGTAGAATCAGTAGTATTAAAATTGGACACATGCCCTTCCTCAGGATTAGGAACTAATTTTTTCTGTAAGACAGAGAAAGGTGTGACCACGTGTTTGCCTTTATTGGTCTTAATGGAATAGCCTAATTAGACATTTAGGAATATGACATAACCCCTCTTCCAACATGCTGAATCACCAAACTGGCATCGTTTTAAGATGTGAGTGAAACATGAAAATGAGACTGTTTTTTTGATTCTTAATGGTCAGCTTATCCACAAATATTTTAATTGCTGGACTTGTGTTTATGATGATGACAGTGATAAACATCATTTCTGAGAGGATCTGATGACGTAATGCAGAGAAACCAACAGTTTAGTGATCTCACAACTTTCATTAAAGAAGAGGCTCTCTAAAAACTTTGCAGTGTGATTACATTGATTAAGTTTTAGCAACTGATTACAATTTCACTTTATTTTTCTCTTAGGCAAGACACATGATATTTTTTACATCGCTTTTAATGTTTTCATTAGGCTAGCAATGCATTAGAATCCTGACATTGCTTCCGTGAATGTCAGGGCCAGACATTTTCTGTTGTCATTTTTAAAGTAAGAAATGTACTTTTCCTCGTCTTTAATATTTGAGTTGGGTGATGAGAAAAAATTTATTTTTGCCAAGAAAATCTGCCATATACATAACACATTCATTTCAGTGAAATTAGGAAGTTGTTTTTTATTTGCTTGGATTTTTTTTTTGCTTTTACTATTTTAACATTACAAGAAGCAACATTTGTGTTATCCACTGTGCCCTGGTGAAGTTTATTAAATTATATTGTGGGCCCACCAACAAATGAACTATTTTACTCCAGGCAATGGACCCACCCTAATTATAGGTAGATCTTGATTTTTAACAAGGAATACAGGTTATCAATATGTGGACTCTTATTTCTTTGTCTTTTTTCTTTTTGCTGATGGGAGAATATAATTAGGAGTTAAGACACTTGACATATTATTTTGGTGAGCGATTTAATTTGAGCCCTTCCTCTCTGGGCACAGCAGAGGGAAACCGTGTGGAAGCAGTCTGGAACCATGGAGGTCACTCTTCATTTCCTCAGGTTTATTACCCAGATGCGGTACTATTTGTGCTTTTGCTTCATTTCACTCAGCTGAGCATGGCTGCTTTCTGGATCCTTTGCATTTCACACCACTGAGCTTGATTGTTCTTGGGTCCGTGGTTGCTCAGTTGTAGCGTTACTCATGCTAATAGTCTAGGCTTCAAATCCCAGCTAAAGCCGAACCCTCAAGATTCACAGGTGGTGAATCATTAGAGGGCATGCAAAATACCCAGAGTACTAAAGGCTCACTGAAGCTATTTCTGTGTAATATAACAGGCTTCACCATTAGATTTTGGAGTTAGAATATCCAAATCCTCAGTTCAGCAATCTGATTGATGAATTGTCGCAGTGATGATGCTGGAGAGGGAGGTCCACAAAAAGTTCTGGCATATTGCCCCAGGGTCTTTTTTGACATATTGGCTTTATTTGAGAAAATAAGCCCACCTCTTGTGAATACTGACAGATTGGCAACCTGACTTAGCTCTTACTTTTTGCAATATTTTTTATTTTCCTTTCTGATAGTCAATCTGATCTTGTCATCTGCATTAATAAACCTTTCTGTGTAACTCAAACTGCTCCTTTGGAGAGTCATGAATAAACTATGAAAATCCAACCTCCATCTGTATATTGCTTGCCTTGTGGAAAAAAATGGAATTAAAAGGCTCATCAGTGAATACAAATTTCATTGCATTAGTGATGCCAGATAGATTTATAAGTGGATTCCCCAGCACTCCAGTGCATCCAGATAAAAGAGAATCTACGTGTTCACTGGGGGGTAGATTCATGAAGTTTTCAGGTTCCCAAGATGAACCCTTGTGTTTGATAGGAACTGTTAGTTGGGACTTGATCTACAAGGGCTTATAAGAAAGATTAGTTCTTAAAATTATTCTAGGTGTCCAAAATCTAGACTACCTGCAATGCGTGTTGTTTAGGGTGGACAGAACACTGAAAATATTACAAATCTTCATCCATTCATTTATTTCTTAATATATCTTGGATACCTACTATGTACTAGAGATGCTGTAATACACCAAAAATAAAAAGTTGAAATAAACCAGTGTCTCCTTCAAGGAATGGTTGCTTAGTTTATTGCAGCATCACAGGATGTGGAGTTTGCACAACAGTTAAACATGTATTTGTATAATTCTATTTTTTTTCTTTTATATTGGAGTATAGTTGATTTACAATGTTATGTTAGTTTCAGGTGTATAGCAAAGTGACTGTTATACATATACCTATATCCATTCTTTTTCAGATTCTTTTCCCAAATAGGTTATTACAGAATATTGAGCAGAGTTCCCTGTGCTATATACAGTAAGACCTTCTTGGTTATATATTTTCTATATAGTAGTGTGTATATGTAAATCCCAAACTCCTAATTTATCCCCCCTCCAACCTTTCCTCTTTGGTAACTGTAAGTTTGTTTCCTATGTTTGTGAGTCAGTTTCTGTTTTGTAAATAAGTTGATTTGTACATCTTTTTAGATTCCACATGTAAGGGGTATCATATGATATTTGTCTTTCTCTGACTTATTTAATTCAGTATGACAATCTGTAGGTCCACCCATGTTACTGCAAATGGCATTATTTCATTCTTTTTTATGGCTGAGTAATACTCCAATGTATATATGTACCACAACTTCTTTCTCCATTACTTTGTTGATGGACACTTAGGTTGCTTCCATGTCCTGGCTATTGTAAATAGTGCTGCTATGAACATTGGGGTGCATGTATCTTTCCGGATTATGGTTTTCTCTGGATATATGCCCAGGAATGGGATTGCTAGATCATATGGTAGCTCTATTTTTACTATTTTTTTGTTATTGTTTTTTTATATATATATATATTTATTTATTTATTTTTGGCTGTGTTGGGTCTTCGTTTCTGTGTGAGGGCTTTCTCTAGTTGCGGCGAGCAGGGGCCACTCTTCATCGCGGTGTGCGGGCCTCTCACTGTCGTGGCCTCTCTTGTTGTGGAGCACAGGCTCCAAATGTGCAGGCTCAGTAGTTGTGGCTCATGTGCCCAGTTGCTCCACGGCATGTGGGAACTTCCCAGACCAGGGCTCGAACCCATGTCCCCTGCATTGGCAGGCAGATTCTCAACCACTGCGCCACCAGGGAAGCCCTATTTTTAGTTGTTTAAGGAAGCTCCGTACTGTTCTCCATAGTGGCTGTATCAATTTACATTCTCAACAACAGTGTAGAAGGGTTCCCTTTTCTCTATACCCTCTCCAGCATTTATTGTTAGTAGATTTTCTGATGGCCACTGTGACCACTGTGATGGCCACTGTGACCACTGTGAGGTGATACCTCATTGAGTTTTTTTGTTTTTTTTTTAATTTATTTTTTTATACGGCAGGTTCTTATTAGTCATCAATTTTATACACATCAGTGTATACATGTCAATCCCAATTGCCCAGTCATCACACCAGCATCACCACCCTCCCGCGGCTTTCCCCCGTTGGTGTCCATGTGTTTGTTCTCTACATCTCTGTCTCAACTTCTGCCCTGTAAACTGGTTCATCTGTACCATTTTTCTAGGTTCCACATACATGCGTTAATATACGATATTTGTTTTTCTCTTTCTGACTTACTTCACTCTGTATGACAGTCTCTAGATGCATCCACGTCTCAACAAATGACTCAATTTCGTTCCTTTTTATGGCTGAGTAATATTGCATTGTATATATGTACCACATCTTTGTCCATTTGTCAGTCGATGGGCATTTAGGTTGCTTCCATGACCTGGCTATTGTAAATAGGCTGTTGTAAATAGAACATTGGGGTGCATGTGTCTTTTTGAATTATGGTTTTCTCTGGGTATATGCCCAGTAGTGGGATTGCTGGATCATATGGTAATTCTATTTTTAGTTTTTTAAGGAACTTCCATACTGTTCTCCATAGTGTCTGTATCAATTTACATTCCGACCAACAGGGCAAGAGGGTTCCCTTTTCTCCACACCCTCTCCAGCATTTGTTGTTTGTAGATTTTCTGATGATGCCCATTCTAACTGGTGTGAGGTGATACCTCATTGTAGTTTTGATTTGCATTTCTCTAATAATTAGTGATGTTGAGCAGCTTTTCATGTGCTTCTTGGCCATCTCTGTGTCCTCTTTGGAGAAATGTCTATTTGGGTCTTCTGGCCATTTTTGGATTGGGCTGTTTGTTTCTTTAATATTGAGCTGCATGAGCTGTTTATATATTTTGGAGATTAATCCTTTGTCCATTGATTCATTTGCAAATATTTTCTCCCATTCTGAGGGTTGTCTTTTCATCTTGTTTATGGTTTCGTTTGCTGTGCAAAAGCTTTGAAGTTTCATTAGGTCCCATTTGTTTATTTTTGTTTTTATTTCCATTACTCTAGGAGGTGGATCAAAAAATATCTTGCTGTGATTTATGTCAAAGAGTGTTCCTCCTATGTTTTCCTCTAAGAGTTTTATACTGCCCAATCTTACATTTAGGTCTTGAATCCATTTTGAGTTTATTTTTGTGTATGGTGTTAGGGAGTGTTCTAATTTCATTCTATTACCTGTAGCTGTCCAGTTTTCCCAGCACCACTTATTGAAGAGACTGTCTTTTCTCCATTGTATATCCTTGCCTCCTTTGTCATAGATTAGTTGACCATAGGTGCGTGGGTTTATCTCTGGGCTTTCTACCTTGTTCCCTTGATCTATGTTTCTGTTTTTGTGCCAGTACCATATTGTCTCGATTACTGTAGCTTTGTAGTATAGTCTGAAGTCAGGGAGTCTGATTCCTCCAGCTCCGTTTTTTTCCCTCAAGACTGCTTTGGCTATTCAGGGTCTTTTGTGTCTCCATACAAATTTTAAGATTTTTTGTTCTAGTTCCGTAAAAAATGCCATTGGTAATTTGATAGGGATTGCATTGAATCTGTAGATTGCTTTGGGTAGTATAGTCATTTTCACAATTTTGATTCTTCCAGTCCAAGAACATGGTATATCTCTCCATCTGTTGGTATCATCTTTAATTTCTTTCATCAGTATCTCAGATTTCTGCATACAGGTCTTTTGTTTCCCTAGGTAGGTTTATTCCTAGGTATTTTATTCTTTTTGTTGCAATGGTAAATGGGAGTGTTTCCTTAATTTCTCTTTCAGATTTTTCATCATTAGTGTATAGGACTGCAAGAGATTTCTGTGCATTAATTTTGTATCCTGCAACTTTACCAGATTCCTTGATTAGCTGTAGTAGTTTTCTGGTGGCATCTTTAGGATTCTCTATGTATAGTATCATTTCATCTGCAAACAGTGACAGTTTTACTTCTTCTTTTCCAATTTGTATTCCTTTTATTTCTTTTTCTTCTCTGATTGCCATGGCTAGGACTTCCAAAACTATGTTGAATAATTGTGGTGAGAGTGGACATCCTTGTCTTGTTCCTGATCTTAGAGGAAATGCTTTCAGTTTTTCACCATTGAGAAAGATGTTTGCTGTGGGTTTGTCATATTTGGCGTTTATAATGTTGAGGTAGGTCCCTCTATACCCACTTTCTGGAGAGTGTCTATCATAAATGGGTGTTGAATTTTGTCAAAAGCTTTTTCTGCATCTGTTGAGCCGATCATATGGTTTTTGTTCTTCAATTTGTTAATATGGTGTATCACATTGATTGATTTGCATATATTGAAGAATCCTTGCATCCCTGGGATAAATCCCACTTGATCGTGGTGTATGATCCTTTTAATGTGTTGTTGGATTCTGTTTGCTAGTATTTTGTTGAGGATTTTTGCATCTATATTCATCAGTGATATTGGTCTGTAATTTTCTTTTTTTGTAGTATCTTTGTCTCATTTTGGTATCAGGGTGATGGGGACCTCATAGAATGAGTTTGGGAATGTTCCTTCCACTGCAATTTTTTGGAAGAGTTTGAGAAGGATAGGTGTTAGCTCTTCTCTAAATGTTTGATAGAATTCACCTGTGAAGCCATCTGCTCCTGGACTTTGTTTGTTGGAAGATTTTTAATCACAGTTTCAATTTCATTACTTGTGATTGGTCTGTTCATATTTTCTATTTTTTCCTGGTTCAGTCTTGGGAGGTTATACCTTTCTAAGAATTTGTCCATTTCTTCCAGGTTGTCCATTTTATTGGCATAGAGTTGCTTGTAGTAGTCTCTTAGGATGCTTTGTATTTCTGCAGTGTCTGTTGTAACTTCTCCTTTTTCATTCCTAATTTTATTGATTTGAGTCCTCTCCCTCTTTTTCTTGATGAGTCCGGCTAATGGTTTATCAGTTTTGTTTATCTTCTCAAAGAACCAGCTTTTAGTTTTATTGATCTTTGCTATTGTTTTCTTTATTTCTATTTCATTTATTTCTCCTTTGATCTTTATGGTTTCTTTCCTTCTGCTAACTTTGTGTTTTGTTTGTTCTTTTTTCTCTAGTTCCTTTAGGTGTAACGTTAGATTGTTTGAGATTTTTCTTTTTCTTGAGGTAGGCTTGTATAGCTATAAATTCCCTCTTAGAACTGCTTTTGCTGCATCCCATAGGTTTTGGATCGTCGTGTTTTCATTGTCATTTGTCTCTAGGTATTTTTTGATTTCCTCTTTGATTTCTTCAGTGATCTCTTGGGTATTTAGTAATGTATTGTTTAGCCTCCATGTGTTTGTGTTTTTTTACGTTTTTTTCCCTGTAATTCATTTCTAATCTCAGAGTGTTGTGGTCAGAAAAGATGCTTGATATGATTTCAGTTTTCTTGAATTTACTGAGGCTTGATTTGTGACTCAAGATGTGATCTATCCTGGAGAATGTTCCGTGTGCACTTGAGAAGAAAGTGTACTCTGCTCTTTTTGGATGGAATGTCCTATAAATATCAGTTAAATATATCTGATCTATTGTGTCATTTAAAGCTTCTGTTTCCTTATTAATTTTCGGTTTGGATGATCTGTCCATTGGTGTAAGTGAGGTGTTAAAGTCTCCCACTATTATTGTGTTACCGCTGATTTCCTATTTTAGAGCTGTTAGCAGTTGCCTTATGTGTTGAGGTGCTCCTATGTTGGGTGCATATATATTTATAATTGTTATATCTTCTTGGGTTGATCCCTTGATCATTATGTAGTGTCCTTCTTTGTCTCTTGTAACATTCTTTATTTTAAAGTCTGTTTTATCTGATATGAGTATTGCTACTCCAGCTTTCTTTTGATTTCCATTTGCATGGAATATCTTTTTCCATCCCATCAGTTTCGGTCCGTATGTGTCCCTAGGTCTGAAGTGGGTCTCTTGTAGACAGCATATATATGGGTCTTGTTTTTGTATCCATTTAGCAAGCCTCTGTCTTTTGGTTAGAGCATTTAATCCATTCACGTTTAAGGTAATTATTGATATGTGTGTTCCTATGACCGTTTTCTGAATTGTTTTGGGTTTGTTTTTGTAGGTCCTTTCCTCCTCTTGTGTTTCCCACTTAGAGAAGTTCCTTTAGCATTTGTTGTAGAGCTGGTTTGGTGGTGCTGAATTCTCTTAGCTTTTGCTTATCTGTAAAGCTTTTGATTTCTCTATTGAATCTGAATGAGATCCTTGCCGGCTAGAATAATCTTGGTTGTAGGTTCTTCCTTTTCATCACTTTAAGTATATCATGACACTCCCTTCTGGCTTGTAGAGTTTCTGCTGAGAAGTCAGCTGTTAACCTTATGGGAGTTCCCTTGTATGGTATTTGTCGTTTTTCCCTTGTTGCTTTCAATAATTTTTCTTTGTCTTTAATTTTTGCCAGTTTGCTTACTCTGTGTCTCGGCGTGTTTCTCCTTGGGTTTATCCTGTATGGGACTCTCTGTGCTTCCTGGACTTGGGTGGCTATTTCCTTTCCCACGTTAGGGAAGTTTTCGGCTATAATCTCTTCAAATATTTTCTCTGGTCCTTCCTCTCTCTCTTCTCCTTCTGGGACCCCTATAATGCGAACTTTGTTGTGTTTAATGTTGTCCCAGAGGTCTCTTAAGCTGTCTTCATTTCTTTTCATTCTTTTTTCTTTATTCTGTTCCACAGCAGTGAATTCCAGCATTCTGTCTTCCAGGTCACTTATCCGTTCTTCTGCCTCAGTTATTCTGCTATTGATTCCTTCTAGTGTAGTTTTCATCTCAGTTATTGTATTGTTCATCTCTGTTTGTTTGTTCTTTAATTCTTCTAGGTCTTTGTTAAACATTTCTTGCGTCTTCTCGATCTTTGCCTCCATTCTTTTTCTGAGGTCCTGGATCATCTTCACTATCATTACTCTGAATTCTTTTTCTGGAAGGTTTCCTATTTCCACTTCATTTAGTTGTTTTTCTGGGGTTTTATCTTGTGCCTTCATCTGGTACATAGCACTCTGCCTCTTTATCTTGTCTGTCTTTCTGTGATTTTTGTTCCTCAGGCTGCAGGATTCTAGTTCTTCTTGCTTCTGCTGCCTGCCCTCTCTCTCACTGTAGTTTTGATTTACATTTCTCTAATAATTAGTGATGCTGAGCATGTTTTCATGTGCTTTTTAGCCATTTGTATGACTTCTTTGGAGAAACATCTACTGAGGTCTTATGCCCATTTCGTGGTGAGGTTGTTTGTTTTTTTGATATTGAGCTGCATGAACTGTTTGTATATTCTGGAGATTAATCCCTTGTCAATCATATCGTTTGCAAATATTTTCTTCCATTCTGTAGGTTATTTTTTCATATTGTTTATGGTTTTCTTTGCTGTGCAAATGCTTTTAAATTTAATTACGTCCATTTGTTTGTTTTTATTTTTATTACTCTAGGAGGTGGGTCAAAAAAGATCTTGCTGCGACTTATGTCAAAGAGTGTTCTGCCCATGTTTTCCTCTAAGAGTTTTATAGTGTCTGGCTTTACATTTAGGTCTTTAATCCATTTTGAGTTTATTTTTGTGTATGGTGTTAGAGAATTTTCTAATTTCATTCTTTTACATGTGGCTGTCCAGTTTTCCCACCACCACTTATTGAAGAGATTGTCTTTTCTCCATTGTACACTCTTGCCTTCTTTGTTGTAGATTAATTGACCATAGGTGTGTGGGTTTATTTCTGGGCTTTCTATCCTGTTCTTTTCATCCAAAAGTCTGTCTTTGTGCCAGTATCATACTGTTTTGATTACTGTAGCTTTATAGTGTAGTCTGAAGTTAGGGAGTCTGATTCCTCCAGCTCTGTTTTTTTTTCTCAAGATTGTTTTGGCTATTCGAGGTCATTTGTGTTTCCATACAAATTTTAAGAATTTTTGTTCTAGATCTGCACAAAATGCCATTGGTAATTTGATAGGAATTGCATTGAATCTGTAGATTGCCTTGGGTAGTATAGTCATTTTCACAGTATTGATTCTTCCAATCCAAGAACCTGGTATATCTTTCCTTCTGTTTGTGTCATCTTCAGTTGTTTTGTCAGCATCTTATAGTTTTTGGAGTACAGGTCTTTTGCCTCCTAAGACAGGTTTATTCCTAGGTATTTTATTCTTTTTGATGCAGTGGTACATGGGATTGTTTCTTTAATTTCTCTTTCTGATCTTTCATTGTTAGTATATAGAATTGTGACAGTTTTCTGTGTATTAATTTTGTATCCTGCAAATTTACCAAATTCATTCCTGAGCTCTAGTAGTTTTCTGGTAGCATGTTTAGGATTTTCAATGTATAGTATCATGTCATCTGCAAACAGTGACAGTTTTACTTCTTCTTTTCCAATTTGGATTCCCTTTATTTCTTTTTCTTCTCTGATTGCCGTGGCTAGGACTTCCAAAATTATATTGAATAAAAGTGGCATGGGTTGACCTCCTTGTCTTGTTCCTGATCTTAGAGGAAATGCTATCAGCTTTTCACCATTGAGTATGATGTTGGCTGTGGGTTTGCCATATATGGCCTTTATTATGTTGAGGTAGGTTCCATCTGTTCCCACTTTATGGAGAGTTTTTAATCATGAATAGGTGTTGAATTTTGTCAAAATCTTTTTCTGCATCTGAGATGATCATGTGGTTTTTATTCTTCAATTTGTTGATGTGGTGTATCACACTGATTGATTTGTGTGAAAAATCCTTGCATCCCTGGGATAAATCCCACTTAATCATAGTGTATGATCCTTTCAATGTATTGTAGGGTTTGGTTTGCTATTATTTTGTTGAGGATTTTTGCATCTATGTTCATCAGTGCTATTGGCCAGTAATTTTTGTTGTTGTTGTTGTATCTTTGCCTGGTTTTGGTAACAGGGAGATGCTGGACTCATAGAATTAGTTTGAGATTGTTCCTTCCTCTGAAATTTTTGGGAACAGTTTCAAAAGGATAGGTGTTAACTATTCTCTAAATATTTGATAGAATTCACCTTTGAAGCCATCTGGTCCTGAACTTTTGTTTGTTGGGAGTTTTTTTTTTTTAATTAATTAATTAATTTATTTTTGGCTGCACTGGGTCTTCATTGCTGTGCACAGGCTTTCTCAAGTTGTGGTGAGTGGTGGCTGCTCTTTGTTGCAGTGTGTGGGCTTCTCATTGCAGTAGCTTCTTTTGTTGCAGAGCATGGTCTCTAGGCATTCGGGCTTCAGTAGTTGTGGCACGCGGGCTGAGTAGTTGTGATGCACGGGCTTAGTTGCTCCATGACACATGGGATCTTCCTGGACCAGGGCTCAAACCTGTGTCCCCTGCATTGGCAGGCATATCCTTAACCACTGTGCCACCAGTGAAGCCCCGTGAGTTTTTAAATCACAGTTTCAATTTCATTACTTGTGATTGGTCTGTTCATATTTTCTATTTTTTCCTGGTTCATTCTTGGGAGATAGTACCTTTCTAAGAATTTATCTGTTTCTTCTTGGTTGTCCATTTTATTGGCATTTAGTTGCTTATAGTAGTCTCTTATGATCCTTTGTATTTCTGTGATGTCCATTGTAACTTCTTTTTCATTTCTGATTTGATTGATTTGAGCCCTCTCCCTTTTTTTCTTGGTAAGTCTGACTAAAGGTTTATCAATTTTGTTTATCTTTTCAAAGAAGCAGCTTTTAGTTTCATTGATCTTTTCATTGTTTTCTTTTTCTCTATTTCATTTGTTTCTGCTCTGATCTTTATAAGTTTTTTTCTTTTTACTAACTTCGGGTTTTGTTTGTTCGTCTTTCTCTAATTGCTTTAGGTATAAGGTTAAATTTTTTAATTGAGTTTTTTCTTGTTTCCTGAGGTAAGATTGTATTGCTGTAAACTTCCTTCTTAGAATATGCTTTTGCTGCATCCCATAGGTTTTGGATAGTCATGCTTTCTTTTTCATTTGTCTCTAGGTATTTTTTGATTTCCTCTTTGATTTCTTCAGTGATCCATTGGTTGCTTAGTAGCATATTGTTTAGCCTCCACGTGTTTGTGTTTTTTACACTTTTTTTCTTATAGTTGATTTCAAATTTCATAGCATTATGGTCAGAAAAGATGCTTGATATGATTTCAGTTTTCTTAAATTTACCAAGGCTTGATTTGTGGCCCAGTATGTGGTCTATCTGGAAAATGTTCCATGGACACTTGAAAAGAATGTGTATTCTGCTGCTTTCGGATGGAATGCTCTGTAAAATATTAAGTCCGTCTGGCCTAATGTGTCATTTAAGGACTGTGTTTCCTTATTGATTTTCTGTCTGGATGATCTGTCCATTGATGTTAAGTGAGGTGTTAAAGTCCCCCACTATTATTGTGTTACTGTAGATTTCCCCTTCTATGGCTTTTAGCATTTGCCTTATATATCTAGGTGATCCTATGGTGGGTGCATATATATTTTCAATTGTTATATCTTCTACTTGGATTGGTCCATTGATCATTACTCAGTGTCCTTCTGTGTCTCTTGTAACAGTCTTTATTTTAAAATCTATTTTGTCTGATATGAGTATTGCTACTCCAGCTTTCTTTTGATTTCCACTTGCATGGAATACCTCTTTCCATCCCCTCACTTGCAGTCTGTATGTGTCCCTAGATCTGAAGTGGGTGTCTTGTAGACAGAATATATTTGGGTCTTGTTTTTATATCCATTCAGCCAGGCTGTTTCTTTTGGTTGGAGCAATTAATCTGTTTATGTTTAAGGTAATTATTGATATGTATGTTCATATTGCCATTTTGTTACTTGTTTTGGACCTGTTTTTGTTCAAAAAAAGAAAGTCTTTTTTCTGCTGTTCCTCTTTTGTTCTCCTCTTGTGATTTGATGACTATCTTTAGTGTGTGTTTGGATTATTTTTTTTCCTTTTGTGTGTGTGTGTGTCTGTCTATTGTAGATTTTTGTTTTGTGGTTACCATAAGGTTTTGATATATAGTCTATAAATAAACGAGATTGTTTTACTTTGCTGTGCTCTTAATTTCAAACTCATTTCCAGTATCCTATATGTGTACTGCTCTCTTCTCATGATTGCTGGTTTTGATATCATATTTGTGTGTGGATGATTTCCTATCTACTGTATGTTTATTTTTATGGGTGAGCTTTCCCATTCATAATTTTCTTGTTTTCTTGTTGTTTTCTTTTCTGCCTAGAGAAATTCATTTAACATTTGTTGCAAAGCTGGGCTGGTGGTGCTGAATTCTCTTAGCTTTTGCTTGTCTGTAAAGCTTTTAATTTCTCCATCAAACCTGAATGAGCGCCTTGCTGGTTAGAATATTCTTGGTTGTAGGTTTTTCTGTTTCATCACTTTAAATATATCATGCCACTCCCTTCTGTCCTGCAGAGTTTCTGTTGGAAAATCAGCTGATAACCTTATGGGGACTCCCTTGTATATTATTTGTTGCTTTTAATATTTTCTCTTAGTCTTTAGTTTTTGTTAGTTTGATTAATAAGTGTCTCGGCGTGTTCCTCCTTGGGTTTATCCTGTTTGGGACTCTGTACTTCCTGGACTTGGGTGACTGTTTCCTTTCCCATGTTAGGGAAGTTTTCAGCTATTATCCTTCAAATATTTTCTTGGGTCCTTTCTCTCTCTCTTCTCCTTCTGGAACCCCTATGATGTGAGTGTTGGTGTGTTTATGTTGTCCCAGAGGTCTCTTAAACTGTCCTCATTTCTTTTTTTCTATGTTTTGTGGTAGTGATTTCCACCATTCCACCTTCCCCGCTCACTGATCCATTCTTCTGCCTCATTTATTCTGCTATTGATTTCTTCAGTGTATTTTTCATTTCTGTTATTGTATTCTGCAGCTCTGTTTTTTTGTTCTTTAAATATTCTAGCTCTTTTTAAAGATTTCTTGTATTCTGGTCTGTGCCTCCATTCTTTTTCCAAGATCTTGGATCATCTTTACTACCATTACACTGAATTCTTTTTTGGGTCGATTGTCTGTCTCCACTTCACTTAGTTCTTCTTCTGGGGTTTTATCTTGTTCCTTCGTCTGGAACATATTCCTCTGCTGTCTCATTTTGTCTAACTTTGTTTGTGATCTCCAGTCTGCTGGCTGCGGGGTTTTAGTTCCTCTTGCTTCGGGTGTCTGCGCCCTGGTTGGTGAGGCTGTTCTAGAGGTTTGTGCAGGCTTCCTGGTGGGAGGGACTGATGCCTGCCCACTGGTGGGTGGAGCTGGGTCTTGTCCGTCTGGTGGGCAGGGCCATATCAAGGGGTGTGTTTAGAGGTGGCTGTGGGCTCAGGAGTTCCTTCCAGGAAGCAAATGGAAAGTACACAGGGATTAAGAAGAACTGCAGAAAAGCCTTTGTCATATGATAGTGACCTCACGGGATTGCCGGATGTGAGAGCATGTGTGTGGCTTGTCCTCAGCAGACAGTCAGGAGTTCTCTGTGGGAAAGTGGATAGGAGCTCACGGAGCTGCTCTGCCTCTGCTTCACTGTACACTGCTCCACCTGTATAATTCTTAAATATTTTTAAGCACCAGTGTTGATCTGGTGATAGGAAGTATACTAGATGTCCTTAGCATCCACCCTAAATTTTTATACCACTTTATCTGCCCACCTCTTTTATGATTTGCCTTTGTAATATCATGAAGAAACATACCTATAGTGTTCTACAACACCCTAAGGTCCATAAGGAAAAGGCAATAGCTGATTAATGTATAATCCCTACACTGAATATTTCTTGAGTAAACTCTGGAGGGTGGCAACTTAGTTTACAGCCCTGACATAGGTAAGAAAGAGTCACTAATTACTTAATTATTCAAGCAATTAGTTTTCTAGTCTGCATGCTCTAGCACACTCATTTGACTAATTTTTTATCATGATGAGAGTCAGAAGACTTTGGTTTTTAGTCTGGCTTTATCACTGACTGTGTTAGCTTTAGCAAATTATATAACCTTTCTGCACCTCAGTTTCCCCATCAGTTTCTAAAAATACTGGCCAACTTAATCCAGATTCTATAGATAAATGTTTGTGTTCTTCTTTAGTAAGTATAACCAAAATAGACCATTTGCAGCCTACTTGGTTTAGAGTGTATTATTAGAAACAGATGCTATTAGGATTTCTCTGTTTTTAATGTTGAGAACTTAGGAATTCCTTCCCAGGACATGTTCTCAAAGCAAAATTTATTGTGTTCATTACCATGATCTTTAGGCTTTTAACTTGTAGACCACAGAGGAACACAAAAGTAAAAGAGAAAAGTGGGAAAAGGATTCATGAATTAGATGAAAATTGTAGTTACGTTTACCAGAGGGAAATCTTGCTATGGTATGAAGATTCATCCAACCCTGGTGGTCCTGAATGACATTGTATTTCCTAAGGTCAGAGTGACCTCGACTTTCTCTGTAGTGAGGAGGAATGCATTTTACTTTTCCCTAAGTTGTGGCTTTAAAAATACATTCTCAGAAACCTTTTTTTTTCTTTCAGGAGAAAAAAGTGCAAATTTTTAAATAAAGATGTATTTTCATATGTAGAAACCACATTTGAAAACTGTGTGCACTAAGATACATACATTCATTAAACATTTGTATATGTATTTATGAACACCTTTCATTATCAAGTATTTGAAAACATTATGATAAAAAGATCTTTTTTCTTTCTTGCCACACAACATGGAAATGAATCTTCATGGACTCTGTCCTACTTGGTAGAATAGACACCTCCAACTCTTTAGATCAACTGAACGAGGGTCTCAGGTGAATGTCATGAATTTCATCCATCACAATGCATGTTATGTCAACATGAGGCCATCTGAGGTGAATTTTCATTCTTCAGAATTTCTTTGCTCTTATTACTGTCATTTTAATAATGAACATGGAGGGAAACATGCTTTTAAACTTAATGCACCTGGAGACAAAAATATTAAATATTCGTTTTATTTTAAGACTCTAAATTGCTAAGTCTTATAACTTAGCATATGTGCCTTAGCTATGGTACATTTGTTTGCATGTTCAAGTTTTTCTAACTCCTGATTTTTATAGCAGATCCATGGGAAGTAGGCAGAAGTTCACTATTATTGGCTTGGCTGAGAGGCTAAGTGATTAGTATTTCCCAAGCTAGATGCAGATTTTAAAATAAATACAGCATGTTCCAGTCTGATACCTTGAACTTATATTTTAAAAAATTGATAAAATTGACGTCCATATAAATCAGCTGTTAAAGTGAGCAAAATTTTTATCTGATAAAATAATGTCTTTTAAAATTTTTATTTATTTACTTATTGAAGTATAGTTGATTTACTCAATGTGTCTTTGAAAGATATTGTCCCCAAGTGTTAAGATTTGAGAAATTAATATATAAAAGAGGAAAAGAGTAGTACGAATCTAAAAATAAATCCAGAAGACCGGCATAAACCAGTAAGGGTAATGTAAGAAAGGAGTATTCCCAGCATTCAAAAGGATAAGTACAGTAGTAGGTTCTGTGAAGGTGATGCCTCAGAATAACAGTAGGGACAGTGTAGAACCAGTAAGGAGAGTGCTCAGGGATCTTAAAAATCAATAGAAGACAAAAGAAAACATACAGAAAAAGATGCCTAACACCACTAGATATCAAGAAAATGCAAATTAAAATCATGAGATACTTCTATGCACTCATTAGAATGGCTGAAATTAAAAGGACTGAGAATTCCAAGTGTTGTCAAGGATTTGGAACAACTGGAATTCTCATAAACTGCTCATGATTAATATAAAATGCTACAACCACTTTTGAAAACTGCTTGGAAGTTTCTTAAAGGTTAGACATACACTTAACCTGTCACTCAGTCGTTCCACTCTTATGTGTACACTGAAGAGAAATGAAAGCATACATGTCCTTATAAAAACTTGTATGTGAACATTCATGTCAGTATTATTCACAGTATACAAAACAGCCCACTCACATTGTTTGAGTCTATTTATATACAATTCTAGAACATTTAGTTTTTCTGGTGATACAAGTCAGATTGGTGCTTGCCTGGGGCAAGGGCACAAATAGATGGACTGCAAAGGGACATAAGGAAACTTTGAGTTTAATGCAAATGCTCCATATCTGATTGTGGTTTCATGGGTGCATACATGTGAAATGGATGCATACATGTGTCAGAACTCACAAAACTGTACATTTTACATAGATTCCACTTCTTGTACATAAATTGAACTTTTAAAAAGGTGACAGTCAATGAAAGACCCTGGATAGAGAACTATGAGCAAAGAAAATCAGGATACAAGTGAGAAATTATCCTAGAGTGAGAAATACAGACAAAGGCAAAATCTAGATAGGACGAAAGCTCAGCTGGCTATTTCCACCTTTCAACTAACCTCTTCCTTTGCTTGAGTAAAGAATGCAAAACTGTGGAATTAACTGATAACTGAGTCTGGGTTAATAATAATGACAACACTTTAAATTGTAGTTGTATCTACAGTTTAGAGTCTCCTTATTATATGACAGGATATACTATTAGATGCTCTAAAATGTACACTCCATGTTCTTAGACTTAATTAAAAATTGGGGAGTCACAGGGAGGTCTGCCATAATTCCTGACTCTTCTTCCTCTCATTTCCTTTCTCTTGCTCTCCTTTCTGCTACCCTTAAGGAACAATTCTTTGTCTTTCTTACAGTGTGATGTGTATTCATTCAAGCCTCTTTTGGGGTCTTATCTGTTATTACAATCAGCTCTGAAAGAAATTTCCTGGGGGGAAAAAATCTCTTCCCTGCTTAAAGGGGCTTCTAGAGGATACAGTTTTCTCCATCTGGAGAAATAGGCAGGCAGACCAAAAATTAGGATTCCTTTGTAATATCCACAGTAGCCCCATGGTGTGGAGACAATAGTCTTAATTTCCTTATGAGACAACTGAGGTGGTAAAGAGACTCTGCCTGAATTCACACAAATAATAAGTTGTAAATCTAGGATTTGGTTCCAGGCCTTTCTGGTTGCAAATAAGGCACTTTCTACCCCTTAACCTTGGTCGTCAAATGGAGATTGGGGTTTTGCCCAGCTTGAGTTATAAGTCACCCAAGGTATCTGAAGCCAATAATTGACAGAGAGGTAGCATACTTGGATCGTAATGTGCTGGAAAATCTAGGAATCAGAGCACAAGGAGAGGGGTGATATGATATATGAAGCAAAACACAAGGTGAGGTTGGCATTCATTGATTAGATGATTATATATTCCTATAATGTGTCAAGTACCTTATCACACCCTGCAGGTCCAGCATCAAATACAACATAGCTCCCGCCTCCTGTGAGATTCTACTGTGAAAGTGGGGAGACAGGCCTTTGGATCACTGCTTGTAATTCAGTAATTTGTGATACAGGAATGCACATGCTGCTGTGAGGCTTACATGTAGGGGCATCTTGGTGAAGCCAGAGAAAGCATTTCAGAAAAGATGGGGTTTAAAGCACATGTAGTCAGGTGAAGAGTGATTTAAGACATTCCAGGGAAATTCAGCCACTGCTGCTCATGCAGAGACATGACATAAAACAGTGATCTAGGGACATTGACATTATTTGTCAGAGCTGGAGTGGGGAGTGAGTGTGAGTGAGGCATGTGTTATGATCTAAGTGAGGGAGGGTGGAGTAACAACTCTAAAGTGTGTTACATTAAGAAGTTTCAACTTTTTCCTTAAAACTTTGGGAACCATAGAAGGACCCTCAGCAGATGAAGGTTATGCTATACATTTGTGACATTGGTGATCTGAAAGATGGCCTGCAGATTGTCACAGGGATGCAGTTACCATTTTCAGCCTGCCTCTTTCTGGTGCCCTGAGCAAGATGTTAGGGTGCTTGGGCTGCAGTATTTAGGAGCACATAGGTTGCTGGGGTTGATTCTATAGGATTGGTGAAGTTCACCTTTGAGATTGGGGGTAGGAAAAAGAGACTAACAATTTTTTTTTTTAACATCTTTATTGGAGTATAATTGCTTTACAATAGTGTGTTAGTTTCTGCTTTATAACAAAGTGAATCAGTTATACATATGTTCCCATATCTCTTCCCTCTTGCGTCTCCCTCCCTCCCACGCTCCCTATCCCACCCCTCTAGCTGGTCACAAAGCACCGAGCTGATCTCCCTGTGCTATACAGCTGCTTCCCACTAGCTATCTATTTTACATTTGGTAGTGTATATATGTCCATGCCACTCTCTCACTTTGTCATAGCTTACCCTTCCCCCTCCCCATATCCTCAAGTGAGACTAACAATTTTTGAATTCTAAGTGTATGCCAGACTCCAGGCTAGGTTCTTACTATAAGCTATTTAATGTAATTCTCACAGTCACCCCCATGGTATCGATGCTATACTCAGACATTTAGGCACCCAGGCAGGTAAATACTATGACTTCTGAGGCCCAATTACGTGTTCCTTACATTTCCCAGTTAGGTTGATTCATACCAATGTTTTGTCCAAGAGACTGCAAGCAGAAATAAGGAATGCCACTTTAAGACGAGGCAGGCAAATGCCAGTGTGTATCTTCTTCTCGTTATTTCCTTATCATAGTAAACTTGGAAATACCAAGTATTCCATAAGTGATATAAGTTCAAGTTGGAGAACAGTCAACCAGCCTACATAAAACACCACATAAGACATAAACCCTTATTTTTTGAGCCACTGGCCTTTCAGAATTACTACTGCACTATAAACTATATATATATAGTGTCCCTTCAAACAGATATTATTTATATGTACATTTATTTATTTGGAGTGAAATATATATATATATATATATAAATAATATTTTTAAAATGTCTACCAGAGGACTCTGTTTTGGTCAAAGGGGAACCAAGGACATGTCACCAGTTTCATTAGAAGCCGTATTTGGAAACTTGAGTCAACTAGCACCAAGTTTTCCATTTAATTCATTGACCTTCCAGCACTGCCATAGATGAGCACCTTGGGTAGTAGCATGACGAGGCTTCCCCTTAATCTTATTTTGGCAATATGAGCCCTGGTGTATAGATGAGAAAACTGAGACTAAGAGAAGTAACTTGCTCAAGGTCAAATGTTTAGTAAATGATAGAGACTATATTTGAATTAGTTTGTTTAATTATCACAGCTTATGTGACTTCAGAGGTCATTGTCTTTCCAGTACTCCAGAGTGTTATTTATATTATTGAGTTGTTCAACAAAGAAAGTTTCTTAATGTGCCATTGTGTTGGTATTGAATTTTTTCCTCTGGGCTATGTTTCTTTTATATCATCTTGTCCTCACACCCACCCTCCTTCACCCCAACTTAAAGGCAGATAAGCTGGGTATCCAGGGTCCGTAGAGAAACAATGACTGACTGAAGGAGACACACAGCCAGTTAGTGATCAAACCACGACCATAAAGTCTGTGCCTGTCATCTTAACAGGAATTTTTCTACTGCAGGAAGGTAGTATCAGAATGTTTCTCTCTCTCTCTCTTTTTTCTGTCCTGCAAGACAGTCTGTGTGTTGGATTCTGTGAGCTTGTTTGCAGAATTGAACTCAACTGCATTTTTGTTTACCCCCAATTAATAAATAGCTTTGGGTTATTTACTAACAGCTCACATTCTGGTTTGCACAAATATTTTTTCAGACTAGAAACCATGGGAGAATGAGAGGCCTTGTAAGCTGCCTACCGGGCACCTTTTTAATCTTACTTGAAGAGCTGTGTCTGTGAGGATGAGAGAAGACATTTAGGCTGCTCCTTACCCAAGTCCAATCTGCCCAGAACTGATTTACCTACAATTATCGTGGATTTGATAGACAATGAAACAGAGTGAAAAGAATATCAGTTTGCGAATTTGAAAATGCTGTTTGTATTTCATGTTCCCTGCGTGATCTTAGGCAGCTCACTTAAATTCTCTTCGCCTCTGTTTTCTTAGCTCTAAAATGAAGATAGAGTAATATGTGAATGTTCTCCTAAAGCAAATATCAGTCAACTCAGTAATTCATTCTGGAGCAAGAGTTGTGTAGCCTTTGGTACTAGGAGAGGTATGAACTTCTTCAATCTTAAGGGCTTGAAATGGGGTGGGGGGGTGTTGGGAAAGGCCTACATCTTGACACAGAAACTGGCCAAGTTCGTAGCACCTTGTGACCCTGGCATCATGGTCATACTCGGGAAAATGCTTCTGCTCGTGCTTAATAAAAGCTGTTTATATACAGTGGGCTCCAGGACTCAGCATGACAAGGGGGAGAGGAACATCATTTTTTTTGTATCTTAATGAACATTGAAAATTCAAAATCACAGTGAGCTTCATCACTGAGAGTGGTAGGACATCATTGGAAGAAACTGAGACCATGACATTGGCTGTCCAAAGACTAGCCGTCATGGTGACTGGTCCTATTGTCTGTGAATGAATTTCAGGCCCCTCTTGGCCAAAGGCAGGAGGCAAGAGGCAAAGAGGAGGAATAATTTATAATCTACATAATCATTCCTTGGGTTCTGAGTAATCCCTTAAGAGTGGGGAAGCTTGGAGAATAAAATTTTCATTATAGGGATCGGGGTTAGAATATTTTAATTTAAATATTATTGTCCTTTTGTAGCCTTATTTTTATTCCAAGATGGCCAGGTTAGGCCTATGGCTACAAAAATGCCTTCTATTTATTAGGTTTGTTGTAAGGATTGGAAATGATATAGCCCATAGCATAGCATAGTTATAGCTATATCCTAGCAGAGTTAGGTAATACTGTCCATAGCCTAACACCTAGTAAGGCAGTCAATAAGTGATAGCAATCAACATTATTATTTTAAATTAATTTTATCAGGTACTACAGCTTACGATAATTGGGGCAATAAATTGTAAGCCTACAAAGCCTAAATTTTATGTAATATTATTCTTTTAAAAAACTGATTTTATTTATTTTTAGAAACATTTTTTTCTACTTTTTCTGCTAACATTACCAGTATGTCTCTGTGATCTTCCCTCTCTCAATCTTCTGACTCTAACGTACCACTTACTGCCTTGATCATTTTAACTATGTAGCTGTCTTATCTCTCCAACTAGACTATAAGCTCATGGAAGACTGAGAACCATATCTTTTGTTCAGTGTGATGTTCAAAATATTTATAACCAGTGTGGTATAGACCCTACTAATCATAGTGGAGCCTGGACATGAACAGTCTGGTTGGTCATACTGGCGCATACTGGAGGAATACTGACCCAGTTTGTATTTCTTAGAATCCTTCATAATGCCTCCCACATAAAAGAAGTTCAACAAATATTCATTTGTGATTAAAGTTGGAAAGTTCCTATAAAATGATATCAGGAGAGGCTGACTGGCTGCTAGGTATCTTCCCAAGATTATGATTACCTTGAGGAATTTATCCCAGTTAGGTCTTCAGCTTTGTTCATTCAGAAACTCAGGTTAACTGAACTTGAAACTTATTTATGAATTGGAATTCCAGTTAATTTATTGAAAGTGAGAAATATGCATTGCTACTCACACTGGCCTCAGCAGTGCATTCCTTGGATAAGGGCTAGTTTGTGTGGGGAGTCAAGTTATCATGAGAGGATACTCTTGATTTGTATTATGTCAAGGGAGAAATCCTTACATTTATGGTCAGCTGGTTTTCAACAAAGGTACCAAAGCAATTCAATGAAGAAGTAGATAGTCTTTTTATCTGGGAAAAGTGGATATCCCACAGGCAAAAAAATGAGGCTACCCCCTTATCTCTACAATCCAAGAAAGAGAGAAAGATAAAATTCCAGGTGTTCTTTTTCACTAAATTTTGCAAATTTTATAAAAGATTAAAAAAAAAAAAAAACCCCGAAAAAACCCAAACTGCTCTCAGGGTGGTGGAACAGCTGACAAAGTTTGGTAAGTTTGGCCTGTTTTGTTCTCTCAAGGAAGTCTAAATTTGTATTCTGTCCTGACTGCCTGAGTGGCTGGTCTGAGTGATCCTGCTCCCATGGCTGTCCCTAGTAGGTAAGGGGGTAGGCTCAGTTAATTCAAAATGAACCATATTCCTAAATTTAAGAGCTAAAACCATAAAACTTCTGGAAGAAAAGAGAAATCTTTGTGACTTGAGTTAGGCATCAATTGCTTAGATCAATAAAATGAATAATTAATTTGACCTTATCAAAATTAAAAAAATTTTGCTCTTCTGAAGAATGAAAGTGAAAAGACCAGTAACAATCTGGGAGAAAATATTTGCAAAACATACATCTGATAAAGGTATTGTACCAGAATATATATAGAATATTTATTGCTCAACAATAAGAAGACAAACAACCTAATTAAAAACTGGGCAACATATTTGAATAGACATTTCACAAAGAAGATATACAAATTGTCAATAAGCACCTGAAAAGATGTTTAATATCATTAGTCATTAGAGAAAATGCTAATTGAAACCACAATGAGATACTTCTACACACCCACTAGAATGGCTGTAATCCAAAAGCCTTAAAATACTAAGCGTTGGTGAGGATTTGGAGAAACTGAAATCCTCTTACATTGCTGGCGGGTATGTAAAATGGGGTACACTTACATATACTTATATCCAACCTACAAATTCCATGCCTAAGTATCTATTCAAGAGAAATTAAGACATATGTCCACACGAAGACTTGTTTGTTCATGACAGCTTATTCATGAACTCCAAATATCCTCAAACTGGTAAATAAACAAAATGTAGAGCCATTCAAGGGGATGCTATTCATCAGTTTAAAAAATGATTTACTGATATCTACAGTAACATGGATGAATTTCAAATATCAGTATATCATGCTAAAAGAAAGACGCCCAACGCAAAATACTACATATTTATGACTCCACTTATATGAAATTTCTAGAAAAGGTGAATCTGTAGAGACAGAAGGCAGGTTTATGATTATCTGGGGCTGAGAGTGTGAGTGGGAATTGATTGCACATGGGTAGAAGGGAACTTTTTGGGTGATGGAAATGTTCTAAAACTGGATTGTGGTCATGATTACACAACTATATAAATTTACTAAAAATCATTCAACTGTACACTTATAATGGGTGACTATCATGATATATAAATTATACCTCAAAAAAGCTGTAAAAAAAAATTCAAGGATGGGAGATTTGGCTGCTGGATAAAATCTTTGAGACATCAAGCTCTATAGATTGGCTGTGCCTACCCCTGCAAAAGAAACATTTACCTCGCAGAGAAACTTGCCTGGCTACAGCCATATTGAACAGTGAAGAAAGGAATTAAAAATATATTTCTGTGATTCTGTTTATTGAAAATTTTTCACTGACCAAAAGCCCATTTTATTTATTAAAAAAGTTTTTTATTGAAGTATAGTTGATTTACAATGTTTTGTTAGTTTCAGGCGTACAGCTAAGTGATTCAGATATATATATATATATATATATATATATATATTCTTTTGCAGATTCTTTTCCATTATAGGTTATTACAAGAAATTGAATATAGTTTCCTGTGTTATTCAGTACGCCCTTATTGGTTAGCTGTTACATATATAGTAATGTGTATTTGTTAATCCCAAACTCCTTATTTATATGCCCTCCCCCCTTTCCCCTTTGGTAAGCATAGGTTTGTTTTATATGTCTGTGACTCTATTTCTGTCCAAAATCCATTTTAACATATTGTTTTTTTATTATGTTCATATAATCAGTATTGTTCTGGTCTGAGTATCGTTTTGTCTGTGAGCTGATTTAGCAAATTTCTGCTCAGATTCATTTTTGCCCATTTTACAGTTTAACAATAAGAGGACACTCTTAATTCTGGTAGTTTGTAGCTTAAATTATATCCAAAGAGGCCAAGTCATTTCTAAATTCCCTTTCTCCAAGTTACTGGAAAATATTTAACTGTGGTCCCACATACCACATACAACTACACGCACACAAATTATCACTTCATAAATAACCTACAAGCTCCTTTTTTCCTAAAGAAATATTACCTGGCTTCCCCACAAACTTACAAATAAATCTTTACCATATTTGAGTTTTGTAGACATGGAAAATAGTCCTTAAATGGGGGAATATATGCAACAGTGGTCCTTACAGGTATTCATAAATTTCTCCAAGTAGAGGTGGAACACTGAGATATATATCATTCATTCTTTAAAACCAGAAAGGGTAAGGAAGAGATGGAAAACACGAATATATATGCAAAGTAGGGTATTCGCTTCTCCAAAATGTAAATAAAGTATTTTAGAGGAAAGGATTTAAAGAGTAAGAATTTCTAAATGTTGGTTGGTTGTTCATAAATTTATTTTCCAAATCAACCAAATGATTCAAGGCAACACTCTAATGAATGAAACACTACTTTCCAATTAATAGATTCAGGATGTGGTTGCAATTGCCTTTTCAGAATTGGCTTCTTTCACCAAAAAATGGCAGTAGAGATAGTAAGTGGGTTCTTTTCTGACGCTCTCTTTATCATTCTACTGTTACTACTGTGGAAATCATGAGTCAGTACAACCAGGTCTGGTCTGAGGAGGGTGACACTGACAAACAGATTGGGTTCAGACACACCGTAAATATCACACAGTGCCTTACACAGCAGGCCAAGGCAAAGCCTGATGAACCAATATATCATCCTAAGTACGATGCATATGGAGAATGTTCAAAGAGGCTGCTGATTGCTGTGGCCCCGGCAGAACTTGTTTTTGCCATTAATGATGGGCCTCAAGTCAACGTTATTCTTTCCAGCTTCTCTTCTGCTCATGTGTGTGGGCCCATGAGCACATGGTACATTTAGAACTTATTTACTTGTATGATTCAGGACTTCTTCAGTTTGAGATTCTTATCAGATAATTTTTTTTTTAAGTGGACTCCCGTAAGACTATTTGGATTGTTTCCAGAACATTTCTGATGCTGTTGCAGTGTGTATTACTGTGGGTAAAGCATCGTGTCAGTAGTCTCTAAAGAGGGATGGGAGAGCGCAGCTAATGGAGTGAGCAGGCTGATCCACTGGGGGTGAGGACAAAATGCTAAGACTTCTATTTCAATTGTCATCTAATATTAAAAATAACTTAAGATTCATCAGTATGTAGTATATGGATTGGAAGTGGCACACTCATCTGCTCACTGTGTGAGCTTGTCACAGATGGTCTGTGAGTTACCCTGAAGGAAGACAGAAGTCCCACATTTTGGAGTGATTGACTCAACCATTCCTGCATGTTTATTAAAACACACTATACTTCACAAAATAAAAAATGGTCTTAAATCTATGGATTGAAAAATAATAGAAAAATAACAAATAATAAAAAAATAAAACACGGCAGCTATAGTTCTAGGAATAGCTCTTTGGCAACCATACCATGAAGTCTAAACAATGGTTACCTAATCACATCTGTCAAGAAGATGGCCAGTTACCGTCTTCTATTGGATGATAGGAGGATTTAGCAACACTGAGCTGGAATTTCTGTGTGCTGTCAATTGGATTAAACCAATGAGTGGCTCCCCAGTTTCCATCAATACCAGACTCCATGCTTTCCTCCACTATCTTCTGCCTGACCCTCTTCACTCCTTTATGTTTGATTCCAGGCCTCTGTAAGCATTTAAGTTTTCTTATCTGATTTCTTTGTCTGATAATTACTTTTGAATTTTATTTAATATTTTGTAACTAAACTAGTCAAAATAAATGCCTTATTCCTCAGAAAAGAAAAGAAGATGGCCAGTTAATTTTTTAAAATCATACAGAAAATTTATTGAAGTTAAGTTTTACATCCACCTTTGTTAAATAAGAAGTAATGTGTGTTGAAGCTTAGTTGGTGATAGTAGTACATATAGCATTTGTTGACATTGCTTTTTCTGATTGGACATGAGGTCAAGCCATTTGGAGACCACCCAGTAAGAAATATCACTTGGAATTTGTATACATGATCGTTGATGTTTCTGGTTGAGAAGACATGTATTGGGAGGGACAGGAAATACGTGAATTCAGAGTGGCAGCAAGGAAACTGGCAAACATCAAATATCAGAAGTAGGTGAATTATGTGGTTTAATTGTACATTTGATACTCTGGATGTGTGAACCTTGATACTACGTTGGTTGCTAAGTGTCTGGGCATTCTTGTCAAAACCTGGACCACTGTCCCTGTGTTCCACTTGACTAAGAGTTGTAGTAGCATGATGTTCTGCTTCTCCAGGCACTAGGTCAGGCACTTGAAAATGGTAAGTAACACAATGTTGCAAGCAGAATAAAACTTTCAACTTAGGTGTCATGAGGTAAAAGGCTAGCCATGAAAGCGTAAAATATATGTTATTCATAACAACTGACCCTTGTATCTGGAGAAAAAGAAGGCATTTATTTGGATTAGCTCAGATATTCTACTAGTAATCGTCTGCCTAGAGACTCCAACTTAATTTACATCACATTGAATTAATTAGTAAAGTATTTATTGAATGCCTACTAAGTGATGAGTGCTAGAAATAACTGATGCCACTTATTGAGCATTTTCTTTGCCAGGCTGTGGGCTAAACCTCTTAAATATAGCATTATGATTAATCCTTACAACAATTTTTAAATTAGGTGTTATAATCCCAATTATAGAAATAAGGAAATCAAAGGACAAAGAGGCAAATTATTTGGCCCAATTCTAGACAGGAATTTCTGGACAACCTCAGATCCCTGATGCTCTTTAGTCTTCTTGATGGATGGAGAACTATCGGGAGAGTGGAACGATAGGGAAAGGAGGAAAGAAGAACGTTGGAATGTGGGAGAGCAGCAAGCAGCCTCTCGCAGAGCTACTCTCTCATGGAAACTGCCTGGTGCCTTGCCTTCAGATTCCTCTAGCTGTGTTATCTGAAACTTTCATCAAGCTCTAAACCCAGTCTGGCACCTATGGAGGGGAAATAGAAGGCTTCTAGAGCTGTAGCTCTATGTTAGTGTTTCAGGATCAGGTCAGTTTTGCAGCTCTTCCCTCTCTGGTCTTGATTTCATGGCATCCCAGCATCTGGCCGTTCTGCTCAGTCTCCTATGGCTGCTCCCCCTCAGGACCTCTCAGAGACTGAGGTCTGTGACATCTGTTGCCAGATGTTCCTCAGGCTACCCATAGCCTTTTTGGTCTTTGCCTGTGGCTGATATCAGCGTCCTCCAAACCCCGTCAGCTGCCCTGTTCTTGTTTGGATAAACTCTCTGGGTATCAACTCTTTTTAATTAGAAGGCACTGGTATTGTTACATCTAACTTCCTGAGGAGTTTGCTTACTCTTTGAATTGCAGATCAGCTTGCTCTGCTGCCCTGCTTAGAAGTTTTTCTTTTAGGCTGATCCAACTGCTCTGCTTGAAGTCTTCCTTCTTGCGTTCATAAATGTGGCTTCCTTCCCATGCCTCAGCCTCAATTAAAATACAGCAGACCTCTTTCAAAATTGTGACGTTTGTGTTGACTCCTTCCCAGGTTCCCCGTTGTGTTGCTTCTACTCTTTGACATTCAGGATTTAAAACTGTCATCATTAACATCATCATCACCATCATCACTTTCATCATCATTATTTGTATTTTGGTTTCATATATTTGTTTTGTTTTAATAAAAGACACTGAATAAAGGTGAAGTTACTGTTTTCCTACTCAACCTCTCTGCTCTCTTTCTCCCTCAAGGCATCCAATATCATGAGTTTCAGTTGATATTATTATACTTTTCTACATATATATGTGCCCATAAATAATTAATAACCAATGTTTATTGAGCACTTAGTATACACCTAGCAGTGTTTTAAGCTGTTTATGTGTATTCCTTCCTTGGCTCTGAAAATATCCCTATGAAATAGGTACTGTTATTATTGCCATTTTAAACTTGAGACACCAAGAGCTTAAATAACTTGCACAGCTAATAAGTGGTGGAGCTGGGATTCAAAGGCAGGCATCTGACTCCAAAACCAGTGGGTTCATCATATACTAATGCTTTTTTTAAAAAATTGGGGATTTTATTGTATTTAAAATTTTTAATCATTTTTAAATAGAAGTATAGTTTAATATTTACAGTGTTATGTTAGTTTTGGGTGTACAGCAAAGTGATTCAGTTATATATATATATATTTTTTTCCAGATTCTTTTCCATTATAGGTTATTACAAGATACTGAATATAGTTCCCCGTGCTATACAGTAGGTCCTTGTTTATCTATTTTATATATAGTAGTATGTATATGTTAATCTCAAACTCTTAAAACTTCTAATTTATCTCCCCCCGCTATCTCCTTTGGTAACCATAAGTTTTCTATGTCGGTGAGTGTGTTTCTGTTGTGTAAACAAGTTCATTTGTATCATTTTTTTCGATTCCACATGTAAGTGATACCGTATGATATTTGTCTTTGTCTGACTTCACTTAGATAATCTCTAGGTCCATCCATGTTGCTGAAAATGGCATTATTTCATTCTTTTTTATGGCTGAGTAATAGTCCACTGTATATATGGACCACATCTTCTTTATCCATTCATCATTTAAGTTGCTTCTATGTCGTGGCTATTGTAAATAGTGCTGCTATGAACACTGGGGTGCATGTGTCTTTTTGAATTAGAGTTTTCTCCACGTATATGCCCAGGAATGGGACTGCAGGATCATACGGCAACTATATTTTTAGTTTTGTAAGGAGCCTCCATACTGTCCTGCATAGTGGCTGCACCAATTTATATTCCCACCCACGGTGTAGGAGGGCTCCTTTTTCTGCACTCTCTCAAGCATTTATTATCTGTAGACTTTTTAATAATGGCCATTCTGACTGGTGTAAGGTGATACCTTACTGTAGTTTTGATTTGCATTTTTCTGATAATTAGCACTATTGAGCGTCTTTTCATGTGCCTGTTGACCATCTGTGTGTGTTCTTTGGAGAAATGTCTATTTAGGTCTTCTGCCCATTTTTTGATTGGGTTGTTTGTGTCTTTGATATTAAGCTGTATGAGCTGTTTGTTATATGCTAATGTTTTTAACCACTCTAATGTTTTACAGCCTTTTGTGGTATTGCTTATTTTTTAAAAAAGCTCAAAAATGCATTTTAAAAATTTCCCTCGACTTATTTTTCTCTAAACATTGGATTTTTGATACACATTTTAATCCAACCATTGATATTTACTGCTACGTAATATTCTGTAAGGAATAGCCGTCATAATTTACTATATTCTCCTCATGGGCATCTAGAGTATTTCTGATTTTTCACTACTACAAACTATGCTGCAATGACCATTGTTGTGCATGTCTCCTTGTTAACAGCCACTTTCTCCTCCAACTCAAATATGTCTGTTTCACCAGTGCCTCTGTCAATTGACGGGATGACATGGTTAATTTAAATGATTCCTACCAACATATGACTGATGGCTAAAACATTAATCCTTTGTGGACTTTGCGTTTTAAGAGACCCACTTATTAGCTGAAAGAATTTAACCTACAGTGGTTGATGTAATGCTGTGAAAGCTTTCAGAAATTAGGAAGAAAGGGTGGATTTGAAGGTTGTATATGGAGGGAGATAATCCTAGTGCCTTCAGGACTCATGCTATCTGTCCAGTAAGGCTGACCTTCTCTTCCTTATCCTGGGAATCTGGGTCTCCATGCGAGTCTGTTTCAGCACCAGTATTCCACGGTGGTTCAGATACTATCTGAATCAGTGCTCCTTTTCCTACCTTATAAATTGTAAATGTAAAGACAGAGTATTTATTGTATTAAAAAATACTCTGCAGGGGCTTCCCTGGTGGCGCAGTGGTTGAGAATCTGCCTGCCAATGCAGGGGACACGGGTTCGAGCCCTGGTCTGGGAAGATCCCACATGCCGCGGAGCAACTAGGCCCGTGAGCCACAACTACTGAGCCTGCGCGTCTGGAGCCTGTGCTCCGCAACAAGAGAGGCCGCGACGGTGAGAGGCCCGCGCACCGCGATGAAGAGTGGTCCCCGCTTGCTGCAACTAGAGAAAGCCCTCGCACAGAAACGAAGACCCAGCACAGCCATAAATAAATAAATAAAATAAAATTAAAAAAAAAAAAAAAATACTCTGCAGTATAATAGCCATGTGACTTTAAGATATAGGAAAACATATTTCTAAATCTTGATAACTGTGGGGTGAATATATTTGCATACCAAATGGGATTTCCTCTGCAGTCCAAGCTGCCTTGCTCTTCAGTAGCTTAAGTTGAGTGCCTTTTGAATGGAGATGGTCCAAGTGGCAGCATCAGAAAGCTATCTACCAGAAGCCCAAGAATATTTCATGTTGTGACAACTGCAGTCTTTTATTCATGGAGAAGCTTTACCAGAATTGAGTTTTTGCTGGACAAACTCATTGTGAATGAACTCAGTTGTGTTTTTGTTATTTTATGATTTTATATGTGTGTGGCTCTCCGTACACATCTTGGTGCGTGGCACAGATGTTATCTTGAAATAGAACACCCACTGGACCTGAACTTTAATAACAAGAAAAGTAGAATTTCCCAATAACAGTACATCATCGAGGAAGAACATTGGGCATGGAATTAGAACACCTGGTTCTAATTCTAACACTTATTGGCTTGGTAATATCGGGCAAGTTATTGTAAATGGGAATCATAACATTACTGATCTCATGTTGTAAGATGATTATAATAATATCTTCTAAATTAGTATAACTTTAAAAATCTAACCTGTTGATAAACATTGAGTGGGACGCCTAAGGCACTAGTGATATACATTGAAATATTCTTAACAAATTTACTATAAAACAGACTTACTAATATCTCATTCCTAGAGTTGCTGTGAGAAGAAAAATGGCTTGATATGTGTAGGAGGGCACTATGTGTAAGAAAAAACCCTGGCCACGTGGTAAGCCTTCTATTACTGTGATTCTGTGTTTCAGGGATCACTCAACCAGTGGCTACAAGTGAGAATAATGAGCACTAATTACCTTAAAATTTAAGTGCAACACATCTCAATCTATGAATCCAGCTATCTCTCAGGAGAGCTCAAAATCAACAGTTTAATGAAATGAGCCCACTTACCCCTCCCTTAGCCCAGGTATAGAAAACAGATCTGCAGAGAGGGTGAGATATCATCTCTTAGGGAAGTATGGGTTGTATAGAGTAGTAACCGTTCCATCCCCCCAAAAGAAGGGGTTATATGATTTGTTCTCTGACTTTCCCACAAGACTGAGAGTGCCTAAATTGCCTTCCCCAGCCCTATATGTGAGTCACAGACTAGGAATGATTTGTTAGAAAATGCGGAGCAACTGATCTGATGGATCATTGGTTCTTTTTTTTTTTTAATTAATTAATTTATTTATTTTATTTTTGGCTGTGTTGGGTCTTTGTTTCTGTGCGAGGGCTTTCTCTAGTTGCGGCAAGCGGGGGCCACTCTTCATCGCGGTGCGCGGGCCTCTCACTATCGCGGCCTCTCTTGTTGCGGAGCACAGGCTCCAGACGCGCAGGCTCAGTAATTGTGGCTCACGGGCCCAGTTGCTCCGTGGCATGGGGGATCTTCCCAGACCAGGGCTCGAACCCGTGTCCTCTGCATTGGCAGGCAGATTCTCAACCACTGCGCCACCAGGGAAGCCCGGATCATTGGCTCTTTAGGCTTGAGCATGGAGAAAGGGGCCAGAGAGATGTGACAGAGTTGAAAGAGAACATCCCAGGGTGGAGCCCGGGCTGTGTTTGGTATGACAAAGATGTGTGAGTGGAATCTGACTGAAGTGACAAGGGGACTGAGTATTAAGATTTTTTTCAATCACGGCTCCCTCCCAGGTGCCACTCGTTGGTTAAAGGAAGTAAGGGGATGTGGAGTGGGTCACCCGGGATGAGCCTGAGGTGAGGAGGAAGAAGCTGAGCCTCTGACAGAAACCCCACGTTGGGCAGGGAGAACCCCCCGGAGGTCCCACCTGAGGATCCATAGATGCCTCCCATGTGCAAGTCAGCATTTGGTGAAGGGAAAGTGAGGCCGGACAGTGGTCTGTTGACAAGGAAGTGAGGCCGATTTACCATACGCAGTCACTTGCAGAATGTCTTCCTTCCTCTCCTTCGTCCTTGCTCCAGTCCCAGAAGAGGACTTGGACAGCAAAGAAGGTGAGAAATGGCGTGAGAGAGAAGTCCCAGACCCCACCCATGCCCACTTCACCTCCTACTCCAAGCCTCCGAGACATCTGTCCAGCCCATCGTGGATGGTAGAGGAAGAGAGCTGTGAATTGAATATGCGATTAAGGTTTTTAAATGAAGAGCATCAAAACTAGTTGGAAAATTTATGAAATTGGACTTAAATATCACCAGGGAGCCTGAAATCCAATGGGAATGGAGGCTTGACAAATAATTTTTTATTCAAAAAATTAAAACCTTTTAATGGTTATACTACAGGTTGGCCCATCTCAATGAAATCAGTTAGTTATTAATTATTCATTATAAATGCTTCTGTCTTTATAGGACAAATGTCCTGAGAAGTTGTTCCTCCCGATGGATCTTATGAGATTTTTACTCAGTCTCGGCAGAGATGAAACTTGGCCTGCTTTCTATGTGGCTAATCTTAAATTGTTCATGCATTTGTTCATTTATTCAAGCTACATTTATTGGGCATTTAGTGTGCCAGACCCTGAACTACTGAACCAGACTCTTGGGATAATTAAGCAGGCCAAATACTCAGTTCACATGCTTTCACATGGAATAAAAAGACTTTTTTTTCTGAAGCTTTTGAGGCATTGGCAGACATTGCACGTAATAAAATGTGGGCTTCACAACCAAAATAGCATCCTGGACTGCCTGATAGAAATAATGGTGACCATGCATCCTGGGTTTTCCAGGGACAGCCTTGGTTTCTGGTAATTTCTTTTTTTTTTTTCAATAAAGTAAATTTATTCAATATGTAGCTAAATGCAATTTATTTTTTATGACTTTGTAACACTTTGCATTTAAATTTATAAATGATTAAATGTCCTTTGTCAGACCACATGCCCCAATTTTTTATTTGAAAAATGTGATGCTTAATGCGTGGATTTTTTCAAAAGTGAATTTAGATCTAGATTATGATGATCAAAATATGAAAGTTATTGTTTCCTGGAAACCCAACTTTCCTGGCTGTTGTTTCTCTTGGCGTCTGACAGTTTTTAAAGGTATAGCAAGCTGAGCTAAAGCAACAGTTTGCTTTATGCCAATTTTAACCCACAGTGATGGGAGGTCCACTGATTTCCTGTGCTTTCAAAGGTAATAAATTGAGGCACCTGAGTCTTCCCTCAGGTCATACTTTCTGTAAGATAAAATGAAAGATATAGGAGGGAGAGAGTTGAGAGACAGAGACAAAGAAAGAAAGAGACTTAGAAAAGCATAGAGGAGAGAGAGCCAGGGAGAAATAGTTTGTAACCATCTCAGCTCTCGTCTCAAAATAATTTCTTGCACAAGCTATTCAGGAAGCATGAAGAGGATAATAATCAACTCTTGTTTTCAGATTCCTTTTAGTTTTATTGTAGAATAATTTAATTAAAATACATTTTTATTACCATTTTACAGCCTCTGTCTGCTCTCTCTACTGCTGTAATTTCCTGAAGGGAGATGTATGACATCCTGTGGGCATCCCTGGTAGCTTTTCAATCAGTTCATCTTCTGAGTTAGTTTCATTTTGCCAAAGGAATCCTTTTCTTATTTAGCATTCTTGTCACTGAAAATGAGTGGTCTGATTATCTGATATACTGCACAGTTACGGGGAAAAAAAATCCCTTAAATTTTTTAATCTCCACTTTGAATATGATAGGCTTAGAAAACAAACCTGGCGATAATACATTTCTTTTAAAGACATACCTGGGACTTCCCTGGCAGTCCAGTGGTTAAGACTCTGCACTTCCACCACAGGGGACGTGGGTTTGATCCCTGGTCAGGGAACTAAGATCCTGCATGCCCTGCTGTGCGGCCAAAAAAAATAAAATAAAAAAATAAAGACATGCCTTTCCGCTTTCCCAAGTGTGGTAGGCAGAATAATGGCCCCCCCAAAATGCCAGCATTCTAATCCCCAGAACCTGTGAATATGGTACCTTACATGACAAAAGGGACTTTACAAATGTGATTAATTTAAGGACCTTGAGATGGGAGATTATCCTGTATAATACAGGTAGGTCTATCGTAATCACAGGGTTCCTAAAAGTGAAAGAGGAAGGCAGAAGTGAGGTATAGAAAAAGGTGTGATGATGGAATCAGTCAGAAAGATGCTATGTTGTTGGCTTTGAAGATGGGTGGAGGGGCCATGAGCCAAGGAATATGGGCTGCCTCTAGAAGGTGGAGAAAGCAAGGAAACAAATTGTTCCCTCAGAACCTCCAGAAGGAACACAGCCCTGTTGACATTGGTTTTAGCCCAATGAAACCCGTGTCAGACTTTTAAACTACACAACTGTAGGATAATAAATTTGTGTTGTTTTAAGTTATAGCAGCAATAGAAAACCAATACACTAAATATCCTTTTTGTGCATAGGTTGAATCCTTAATTATTAGCTTTTAATTGTATTATTTAATAAAAGTCTTCCTAACCTCACTAACCTTTCATTGCAGTATTTTGTATAATTGAAGATGCAGAATAGGCAGCAGATTTCTCACCTCTCTACATTTCCTTTCTAATCGATGCCCTTTTTAGAAACTAATTTTCAGTGGCAACATACTTATGCTTGGACAGTTCCATTACTACTTATTCTCAAGTCTAATTTTAATCAAATTTGTCAGTAGATGGAAGACCCAAGCCAGACAGGGCTTCATGAATTTTATAACAGTTGATAAGACAAGAAGGAACACTCTCCTTCCTTTTTTTAATATTTGGAAGATTTCCCTTAATTTGAATTCTACGAGTGAAACCTGCCAAGATCACTTTCACGTTGCACTGTCATAGTGAATAGTCTATGGCCAGTAATGTTATATAGAAAGGAAGACATTTCTTTGGAGCAAATATTAGTTAGCGCCTGAGACAAGGAGAATCTTGGTGTAATTCAGTTGATCACTTCACTAATTGGAAGCTACAAATCAATGTGAACCTGAGATTCATTGATATAGATGTTAGTTTTTCAAGTACTTCATTTTATCTGTCATGGGTTTTTTCAAACAATCTCTATTACTCTGTAACATACTGAGTTTTAAACAACTCTCACCTAGGTTTCTTGACCACTCACACCAGATGAATGGAAAAGTAAGAAAAGAAGAATTTGTGTCAGCCTTTTTTTCTCTGTAGTTTTAAAAGGGGCTTTGTAAAGGCTGTACAGGCTTTGGATTAAGGCAGTGCCTCTGCTACAAGTTCAATTGTGATAAACAGAGACAAGACACTCCAGGGATGTCTTTGTACAGATCTAACAAATGTCAGGCAGTGGTTTTTTACGTTCTTGATAGTGGGTAGCTGAATTCCACTGTGATTGTTAACTGTAAAATTTGTGTCAGTAGATTGATTTTGAACAACAATATTCATATGGCATTAAGTTTTTCAAAGAGTTGAATGGTGTGATGGTATGTGTTAAGGGTGTGTGTGTGTGCATGTGTGTGTGTGTGTGAGAGAGAGAGAGAGGGAGAGAGAGAAAGCCATAATAGGACACAAAGTAATTTTTCCAAAGGACCGTGATACCATTTCATGGAAATACTTTCCAATTTGAAATCGGTATACAGCACATAGGAAGTGAAGTTATACGATCATTGAAAATTTGAGTTGGAAATGTCCTGCCCTTCTGCTTCCTGCTTCCCTTCATTTTCCAGCCCTTCTCATCTCCCAAGCTGTTTTCCCCTCTCTCCCCAGGAAGAGAACATTGACTTTGGAGAGAAATTAAAAGCCTTCACAAGACAATTCTGTCATCTCCTCAATAACAGCAAAGCATCTGCCAAATAACAAACAAACATAAATTTTCATCTGCCCTGTCCTTCTTCCTTCTCTTTACGATGATGTCCCTACTACCTAACACTTTGAATTTTACCCACTCTGGCTTGCTCCAGAACTTTACACCGTTGCTTGTTTATTCTTGATGTTATATGGTAAAACTTTCCCTCTCAACTGGATACTTGCCATCAACTCTTAAGCATGCTTATATCTTTTATTTTTTAAGAACAACAAAAAGAATCCTCTTTACCCTTCACATATTGCATTTCCTTTTCCTCCTTTCTACGGCAAATTTCTTCCAATTTCTTCTGAGTTCACCTCAGTTTGGCATTTGATCCCCTGACTCCACCAAAGTTGCTCTCCTTTATGTCATCAGTACTGTCCATTTCACTAAATTGAATGGACTCTTTCACTTCTCTTCCTGACCTCTCAGCAGCTTTCAACACGTCCTCCTTCTCAAAACACTTTGTTTGAATTCTGTGATCTAACTCTTTCTTGGCATTTCTCCTGCCTATCTGTTCATTCTTTTCCTATTTCTGTTTTAGGCTTAACCTCTAGTAAGTAATCATTGGCTGATGAGATTACTCACAGGTCCATTATTGGTCCTCTTTTCTCTCTACCCTCCATTCTTCTAGGCAATCTAACTCTTGCCCAAAACTTCAATGACAATCTCTAAGGTGATGAAGCCCAAGTATCTTGTTCTAGTCAAGACTGTTCCTTTGTTTCATTCCTGAATATCCACCTGCCTACTTGGCACTTTCTCTTATGTAGCTCAAGTTACCTGAATCAAATATGTCCAAGAATATACTCACAGTTACCCTGTATCCTGTCCTTTCACCTTGGTCTCTTTCAAGCAGATGCCATCAGTAATGCTATCAGTGAGGGCACCAATATCCACCCGTGGATCCTTGACGAATCCCTCTAATTCACTACGCCAATCCCACTCAGCACTAAGTCCTGTTATTTTAGTTTCCTAAAATTCACTGGTATATATCTACTACTCATTGTCTCTATCAACTGTAACCTAAGCTGAGCTACCAGAGTAGCTGCTTCCTTTCCAATTCATTTTCTATAGCATAGCTAGTGATCTTTTCGTAGTGCAAATCTGAACATGTTACTTTCCAGGTCAAAACCCTTTGATGGCTTCCCACTGCTCTATGGGTAAAAACAGTTTATTTCACAAGCCCTGTGGTCATTCGTATTCTGGCCCCTAACTGCTTCTGTAGTGTCCATGTGCACCATGCTTCCATCCTCTTTAATTGGCTCCAGGCACATTGTCCTTTCAGCCTCATATACATGTCACATACCTCCAGCCACAGGGCTTTTGTATATGCTTGGACATTCTCCTCTCATCTCATTCCCTGTCGAATGCCTACATATCAAGGATCATCTCCTCATGGACTCCTTAATTGACTCCCCTAACTAGACCAAATGCCCGCATGAAATCATACATTTCTCCTTCATAGCACTTAGAACAGTTACAATTTAATATACATTTGTCTGTTTGATTAATAACCATAGCATTTGGCTTCATGAAATATACATGGGCTGCAATGATAAATTATTATATTCTTTGTGCTTAGCTAAAGTCAGTTAGCAAAGGAGACTGGGGAAAATATTTTTTGAACAAATACATGGAAAGGACTTACAAATTATTTTAATCTGTTTTAGAGAACAATAGACTGAATCTCAGAGAGGTGAGTCACTGAAGCTGAAACTCAGGTTCTGTAACACTAATATTAGGGCAATTTGTGGTATAATACTATGTTTTAAGTATGTTTTATGCTCTCTTTATACATTAATACAAATCTCAATGGGGTTGGTGTCAATTATTTTAATAGTGGTGGCATTGGGAGAATTAGAGGTGAAGTCTGTATTCAACACCTATTACACATAGTTAACTTTTGTAGACAATGACCCATTCCCAGCTTTCTTGTCTAAATTCCTGTAGCTGATGAAGCTTCTTGTGTGAAATCAAACTTTCTACCCCGGATTGAACTAGAAATATATGCATGACAGAGAAAATGACTCTATAAGAAGTAGGTACAAGGAATTCTAGCTACTTGTGAGTTGCCCTGGCTAAAACTCCAAATGGAATGGTGGCAAATTCTTTCGATTACTCTTTGTGAAAGCAAGCCAGTCAGTCATTTGCTTATTTATTCTCAGATCAATTTATTGCATATTTTTATTCTCAGATCAATTTACTGAATATTCCCATTTTGATTCTGTATTGCAAGGGACTACTAACTAGCTATTAGGTAGGGTCAGCCAATGGGAAGAAAAGGTGAAATACAAGAGAAAGGGGGAATTTAAGGTTATATCTCCTCTCATGTTGACTTAGACAGCATCTCTGGCAGAAGCTGCATCTCCTTAACTCCACCTCCTGGCAGATAACCCCTCATTCAGTTGTCCCAGCGCCCCCAGGCAGCTCCCCCAGTGATATTTGCCCCCATTATATACTCTTGGCTTTCGGGCTTCAGTAAAATCACTTCTGCTTCCTATAGCCCTATGGGGTAGTACTGGCTTTCCTGCTGTTGCCAGTCTGTGGATTGCTTCATGATCTCCTATTAAGTTTCTCAGTGCTATCAACACGTGTATAACCATTTGTCTGTATTAAATTTCCTTTATTTGAAATATGTACACTGATTTATATTTTCCTGGTTAGACCTTTACTGATACAGTCTTTAGGGGGGAGGTATCAGGATAAGTTCCAGGAAACAGATCCTCAAGAGAAAATTTTGAACTTCGATTGCTTGCTTCTTTTAGCTTGAACACAGTACAGAACTTCTCTCAGGTGAAAAATGGGATACTATAATTAATCTGTCTTATCAAATGACATCACAATTAACTTTAAATTATAACCTGGTTTGTTTGGGATGATGTGACAATTGAAAACTAGACTTTGGGAAAACAAGTAGCTGTTGCATTTGACCATAAAAATGGGATCGCTGGGTCTGATTGTGCTGGACTGCTTACAAACAGAAAATGATAAGTCTAGAGGTTTAAACTCTTAGCTCAAGGGACAACCAAGGAATCAGAGGGCTGCCATGGCGTTCTTAGAATTTTTTGTATCAGGAGGGAAATCATTGTTGAGCATCAGGATCATGTGTAGTTTGCAGGGTTACCATGCAAGTTGAAAACACAGGCTCATCAGTTTATTATGTTAGTATTAAGGCATTAATTTTGAAGAATGAATCCCTTTATTCTTTACTGAAGAGTTTGGGGCGGGGGGCGTTGCTATTTGAACAGATGCAGTTGAATCTGAGAACCATGATCGCAGTTATCTCCCAAGTTTCCTTCACCAGCAGATGCAGCTGTATCTGATGAGGGTAGTCTTCCCTTACTTAAAGAGCTTATAATGTTTTCACCTGAAAAAAGTTGCCTTGAAAGGAGATGCTTATTTTCCTAAAGACTCATCAGAAGTATCTCTTATTGATACCTCAGGTGAAGTGCAAAACCTTATCCCAGAGTAAATATTTTTTACATCCAAAGAATTGCAAATATTTGCTAAAGCAGACCCCTGAAAAACATGTGTGGAGATGGAATCTATATGAGTAAGTCTAAGAAAGGCAGAATATAATGTAGCTTTAGTCAATATTTATTAATATAGGTATATTTACCTAAGTATCCAGATTCAATTTGTTTGAGTACTAGCTCAATCAGCTGAAAATTTCACTAAAACATTGTTTGATTGGTTTACTGAAACATGGACTTTAAAGTGGCCTATGAGAAGTGAGGATAAAATGCCAGAACTTCCCTGGAATAAAGCTTAAGAAGAATTCAAAAGCATAAGGAGATGAGAAGGTTGGAATGAATTTATTATATGCATCCTACTCATTTTCCTCATGACAGTCTCTTGAAAGAGAAATCTAGAGGACTCTTCTTTTATTAAACCATCAGTAATTGCGTTAATGAGAGGAGCTTCAGTATCCTTAAATGTATATGGTGACTTTCCTCTGCAGGCTGTGGATGACAGTAAGAGATGATGCCTTTGAAGTGAACTGATTTTAATAAGAAGATGAGATCTTAGGATGTCTGGGATCAGGTTGCAGTATCACTTTACGGATAGAGACAAGGTGACCCAATTACTGTAATGAGCAGAAAGGGTTGAGTGGCAACCAGGATGTTTTTACCTGCACGGATCTATGATGATAGCTAATTAATCATAGTTTCCCTAGGAGTTACATAGAAGCCTAACAAAGAATTGCTTGACCTAACACAACCAGGAAACATTAGGTGTGGTGATCAGAAAACACCTTGAATAAATGCAATAGGAAGTCACAACTGCTCTTCTTCTTCCCAGATGTGGGCCAGTTCACAGATCCAGAGCCTAAGGAGGAGGCCAGCATCCCTTGAAGAAGGATTGTGAAACACTGCCACAAGTATATACTGTAAGTCATCTGCCAAGTCTTTAAAGGAATCTGAATTTAACAGAATAACTGTGCAAAGAGAAAAGGAAAATATCCAGGGATTTGGAGATTTTTAGACATGGATTCTTAGCTGAGGCTAATACCTGGTGTCACAAAATGAAACTCTGATCCAGTGATGTCAGTAGGAGCTTATAGGTATGATGGTAAATGGAGTTTGGCCCCAATTAATCCCACAGTGAACCCAACCTGTGGTTATTTCTCCAGTTCCTGAATGTAGAGTTAGAATAGACATATTGGAAACTGGCTGAATCCCCAGATTGGCTCCCTGACTCATGGAATGGGGGCTATCATGTTATGAAGAGCTGAGTCAAAGCCCATTGAAGTGCACCTCTCAACTGAGATAGTAAATGAAAAGCAATATCTGTAGGAATTGAGAGACTGAAGTGTTACCATCTAAGGTTTGCAGGATACAGGTTATGACTACTATCACATTCATGTTTAACTTGCCTACTTCCTGCAGGTTAAAGCTGACGTATCTTTAAAAATAATTGAGAATTAGAAAAATTTCATCCAATAGTAATTCCAACTGTAACATGTTTGAGGTCTGATATATTTGCTGGAGCAAGTTGTTGTAACACCTGGATCTCAACTATTGCTCTGGTAAATAATTTATTTCCCCTACAAATGAACATAGATGATCAATAACAATTTGTTTTACTTGGAAGGGGCAGTAGTATACCTTCCCTCTCTCACCTCGGGGCCATGCCAACTCAATTTTCTCTGTCATAATATAGTACAGAGACACTGATGATCTGTATATCTCACAGAATATCATACTGTCACTATATCAGAGGCATTATACTTACTGATTCTGGTGAGCAGCAGGTAGCAAGAATTGTGTGCTAGAGTGTGGAAGGAAAACCCCAGTGACCTGGCATCTTATTTAAAAACTTTAATGTGAATGACAAGTTGCTGTGCCTTACATTTCCTGCCGTGAAGAAAGAGGTATAGTAAACCTTGTGGGTCTTTATGGAATTTAGAGGAAACATAAGCCATAATTGATGTATTTGTTCTGATTCATTTACTGAGTATCTCATATAATCCTTACTTTTTAGTAAGACTCAGAGAAAAAGAAGGCTTTGCCTAAGGTCTAGGCTTTCATACAAGCTCTCTTGTTATTTGGAATTTATGATCTAGCAGATGCCATTCTAGCCTCTAATAGAAAAATCACAGTACAGGCCATTAGGGTTTTGGAGCAAAACCATTTCTTCCTCTACTGATGCAACTGGCTTACACACTGCGTTCTAAAAACTGACTGCTTGATTGTGGGACACCAGATGACTATGCCTTCTGAGCTGCCCATCATGAACTAGGTTCTATCTGATTTACCAAGCCATAAGGTTGTATTTGTTCAGTAGCCATCCATCATCAAATAAACATATATGCAAGATTGGGCTTACAAAGGTCTGGAAGACACAGGTAGGGAGAATTTGCTGGTGTTGCAGATTCTCATAACATCCATTTGGTCTCATAGGGAGTTTCCATTACTAACTGATGGAAGACAAAAGAATTCAAGTCTGGTTTACAGATAAGTCTGTAAAATTTGCTGGAACAAGGCCCAAATCATTCGTGCTATATTACAGAACCACTGAAGTAGCCCTTAAAGAAAATTGTTAAGGAAAATCCCATCTCAGTACATCTGGGGCTATCTCTTTTTCTAGGACGTAGGTATGTCTTGAGGTATGGGTCTACAGTATCTTGTTAGCAGTGGCTAATGACTCAGCTTGCTGTTCAGGAACCCAGAACAAACACGGTTGGGAGATGAGTGACGATAAGGTTTGGGAGAAGGTATATAGATAGACTCCGTGTAACAGGCGTGAGCATGTTTATGCTCCGTGTGAATGCTCCTCGAAGGATATCCACGGAGAGGTATCTTTCAATAACATGGTGGATAAGATTATGCATTCTGTGGTTGTCAGTTTGTCTCTTAGCCATCCTCATGCATGTGCAACAGAAAGGCTCTAATGGCAGGAAAGATATGGACTTCCCCTCATTAAGGCTGATATTTCTACCTGGCTCCTGAATACCTAATGTATCAGCAGTAAAAGCCAATCCTGAGCCCCTGATATGGCACGATTCCACCACCAGGGGTTAAGTTAGACACCTAGTAGACGTTTGATTATATTTGACTCCTTTTCCATCATTGGTTAGGGGCAGCAGTTTGTACTCAATGGAATGGACTCTAATTGGTTTACAGTTGTAGTGCATGCCTAAAATATGTTGCACGCACCATCATCCATGGACTTATTACCCTACTCATCATCATGGTACCCCATACAGCATTGCTTCTAACTGGGGAAATTACTTTCCATCAAGAGAAGGGTTCATGAAATTCCTTAGTCTTATACTTCGGCTTTCAGAAGTGGATGGCCTGATAGAATGGTGGATTATCAACTGAAGACTCAGTATCAGCACTAGTGAGGAGGCAGCATTCTGTGCGATTAAGTTGCTCCCTCCAGGATGCAGCATTTGCTTTGTACTAGTGACCAGTACATGCCACTTTTTCTCCCATGGCTAGAATTTGCAAGTCTTGCTACCAAAGTATAAGTAGGAGTGGACTCTCTCCTTATTACACCTAATGGCACATTTACAAAATTTTTGTTTCCTATCTCTATTCCCATTTAGAGGCCTTAGTTTCCAAAGGAGGATGAATTCCACCAGGGAAGACATCACTGGTTCCATTGGATTGGAGCTTTTTTGAGCTCCTCATGCCATGGATCCAATAGCCAGAAAAGGATAATTGGGTATGTCTGGGTGGTTAAAGCCGATTGCTAAGGGTAAATTGGGTTGCTTCTACACAATGAGAGTAAGCATTCTGAGCATGTTTAAGGTAGGCTAGGCTAAGCTATGATGTTCAGAAGGTCAGGTGTATTCAAAGCATTTCTGACTCTCAGTATTTTTTACTTATGATGTGTTTACTGGAACATAACTCCATCATAAGTCGAGTTCCTAGTGGTAGCGTGAAAGGGGAGGACTGCATGTCACATGGAGATTCTTTACTTCAGTATAGTCATGGTGATTTTTGATGGGTCTTTACATCTCCCAATTTGGGAAGAGGTGAGAACAGTTTCATTTTATGCAGGACAGTTATTCTATGGATTCTGTAAATAATATTCCAAGACAAAAGGGAATAAAGTTGTTATGAGCAGAGGGGTATAATGAATGCTGATTAGCAAAAAAAGGTGGACTGTGTAGGTCATATGATGTTTTCTGTCATGTTCATTCTTTGTACTTTTTCTGCACTGCTCTGGGTCATGAGTCAATACATTTCCCACATTTTCTTGCCTACTAGTTTGTAGATTTGCTTGGTCAATGAGAAGTTCAAGGGGAAAGGCAGAGAAAAAGGGAAAAGCCAGTATATTTCTTCCTTCCTCATTCTTTCTGGTGGCATCTCGAAGTAGGTGCCTTCCTCTGTTGTTCTAGCACCTGCCAGGGAGCCCATCACTTTATCTTCTAGATCTGTGAGGAGAAGCTCCTGCCGTGGTCCTAGTTCCAGCCAGACATCCTCAGCTTCTGGGTTTCTGTAACATCACATAGTACAGTTGTCCCTTAGTATCTGCAGGAGATTGGTTCTAGGACCCTCCTCGGATACCAAAATCCAGGGATGATCAAGTCCCTTAAATAAAATGGTACAGTATTTACATATAACCTACACATATCCTTTCATATACTTTAAATCATCTCTAACTTACTTATACCTAATATAATGTAAATCCTATGTAAATAGTCTAAAATACAATGTAAATGCTATGTAAATAGTTGCCAGTGTAGTAAATTCGAATTCAGGTTTTCCTTTTTGGAACTTTCTGGGTTTTTTTTCCCCCGGATATTTTCAATCCGCACTTGGTTGAATCTGCAGATGGGGAACCCACGGATAGAGAGGGCCAACTGTAATTTTATGCCATCGCTAACTTCTAGGTTGCCTCACTGTCTCAGTTTGGCATTTTAACTTTCCCATCGTTTATGTAAACAGTGCCCTGTATTAAATTCTCTTTGTTTGAAAAATAATTCCTTTTGTTTGAAGTACCTGGATCTGATTGTGAAAATACTACGTAAACAAAGACAACATGGGTTTTTTCATTTTCAGCTCAAGCTGTGGTCCTGAGTAAACTTGTTGATTCCCCTTGATGTGGCCTGAAGCGGAAGGTTCTTCAAGTCACGCAAGGCGCTCCCTAATATGGCTTCTGTCTGCCTCTTTAGCCTACCTCCGACACTCCCTGCCTCACCCCGCAATTCAGCCATTCAGAATCATTGGCACTTCCCCAAGTGGGTGCTCTTGTTTCACCCCTCAATGCCCCTGCCAGATATGGAAAGCCACCACCTCCAAGGTCTCAGTTATTTTCTGAAGACTCAGTTCAAGTGCCTCTTGCACTGTGACACCTTTCCTGACACCTAGACTGAAATGGTTCACTCTGCTCTTTGTACCCTAACTCTATTCCACATATTCATATGCATACTTACCCATGCAAAACACCCTGAGCTCCTGGCGTATAAGGAATTAGTCGTCTCTGTATCTTTGCCCATTGAAGACTCTCAAGTACTTGTTGAATGAATCATTGAAAAACTAACGGTGATGAGTGGTGTTGGTACTAGACATTTCTTAAAGATCAACCCATTATCTTCCCAGTGGTAAGGTGAACGTTTTCAGTCATCGCAAGTGATTTGACAACTCAAAATATTAAGTAATAGCCTATGGCCATAGCCTGCCTTCTGCATAAACAAGTAGCCTTCATTTGGAAGACTGCTGTACATCACTTGGGCCCTCCAACTAGATGAAGAAAAATGTCACAGCCTGCCAGCAGCTTGCTTGTTTCACAGTGGCTTGTTTTCCAGCCCATAGGATATTGGCCATAATCCCGATGAACAAATGTTGATCAGACTGAAGGAGGGGGCAGGCTGTGAAAATGGAATAAACAACGACCCTGTAACATGTTGGAATAAAGCATATTCACTATCTTTGGAACTCACATTAACAATCATTCTAGATTACTGAGCAGGCCTTCACTTTCTGTTTATTGGAGCACTGCAATTGCCTTTGGGAGATTGAAGCTACTGTCCTGGCAAAATAGTTCAATCATGCTGGCCCCTTCAGTGATAGTGACGTAACCATAGTTGTGCTCTCCAGGAAATTTTCCTTCTTTCCCCAAACCTAATGCCTTATGAGTGTGTCTCTTGGGTAAGAGGTAAAAATGATTTGTAGAAACCTGTGAAGGCTGGGGGCCCAGTTTTCTACTATTTTAGTGATGATTTATACTTCCTTATGATTCTGAAGTGCTGCACTATGAGAAGGTTTGCAGTTTTGTGGTTCTGCTGGTTTCAAACTAACCAGCATTCAGCCTTTTGCATTAGCAGGATGGATTTTCACCCCCACTGCCTCTGACAGGCAGAGGCAAGGTTGGAGGCTGGAGAGCCGTGCCCTCCCTCTTCTCTCCTCTCCTGTGCGGCCACTCTAAATAAGACACAGGTAAAAAATGCTGCATGGGAGACCTGCTTCAGAAGCAGCTTGTCAGACCTCTGATACTTATCAGCATTTCTGAGATCCAATTGAAGTGTATGTTTTGGCTTTGCCAGGGGAGAATGGGTGAATGTCCTCTCATAACATTTCTAGTGTCTGGAAAGATCCGGTCTTGTGCCTGAGGCAGAGGGCATTAAAAAGGAGAGTTCTGCTGTCACCTGCTTCAAATTGTTTTTGCCTGCAGCATGTAAGAAAAGTGTCTGTGCTGTAGAGAGAGGAGATGGGGAGGAAGGGCTGCCTTTTCCCCAGGCAGCTGAGAGAAGCAGGAACATTTAATGTTAGGAGATGAAACCTTTGCTATTAAAATCAAGGGGTGCGGAAGTAAGTTATTTTCACCATGCTCCAATGTCGAATACTGTTCTCTCCTGTATTTACTATTAATTTTTTCACCCTGGTCAAAGATTTTATTCTCAATCTCAGTAATCCATATCTCAAGATAATTATAGGGGATTGGATTATACCAGTGTTCCTCAAACTGTATTCCTTGAGGTATGTATTTTAGGGGATAAAAGGTTCAATTGCGAAAAAATTTAAGAGCAAAGACTTACTGTCCTTTTGTACTAGTTTCCAATGGTATGGTAACAAATTACCACAAATTTAGTGGCTTAAAAGAACAAAAATTTATTCTCTTATAATTCTGGAGGTCAGAAGTTCAAGATGGGTGTCGTTGGGCTAGAATCAAGGTCTCAGGAGGTCTGTGTTCCTTCTAGAAACTCTAGAGTAGAATCCATTTCCTTGTCTTTTCCAGCTTGTAGAGTCTGCCCACAATCCTTCAATTATGGCCTTGGACCACTTTGATCTCTGCTTTCACCATCATATCATCACTGTGAACACTGATGTTCCCATATTCCTCTTATAAGAACTGTTGTGATAATTAGAGGTCCACTGGTATAATCGAAGATGATCCCCCATTGCAAGATTCTTAATTTAATCACATCCGTAAAGACCTTGTTGTCGTATGAGGTGACATAGTCATAGGTTTTAGGATTAGGACATAGGCATCTTACAAGGCCATTATTTTACCTACCACACTCTCATTCATTGAAACTCACAATGCTTAATAGCACATTGAAAGTTCTCCAAAATCTTGTAAGGAATTGTATTTTATTTTCTTTAACCCAGAGGGTCCCAAACCTATTTCTAGTTGCTCTTTAATTCTAAGAATATCTGTTCTTAGATGGAACACAGCTTAAGAAATGGAAGACTTAAGTCATTCCAACGTTAACAACTTAATATCTGAGATCTTACTTATATATTTCAATTCACTGTTAGGTTAATGGGACAGGAATGGGCTCAAAATTTGGCTTTGGTGCTCTTTTCATATGAGTGACCTCGGGCAAAACATAAAATCACAGAGCCTCAGTTACCTCATCTGTGAAATGGAGATAAGGATGACCTGCTTTGCTTGGTTGTTTTGCAGATTTTAGGCAATGATATGTGAGAAATTTCCATGTAAATTAAAGTTAAAGAGAGTTAAATAATTTAAATTTTCAATATCCTAAGATAAAGAAGCTGCTATATGATAAAGTTGCAACCAAATTTTCATAATAATTTTCTCCATTTGAGAGATATTCTAAAGCCTTGAATATTCATGATAGTTGGTTTTAATCATGGTACTGTTTTAACCTAGGAACCAGGAATCTGTGATTGATAAAATGTTTATGTATGTTTAACCATCAGTTATCCTTGTGACTAATGTGGAGGATTATTTGAAAAGTGTTGTTCATTCCTGATTTCATTCTCCTTGTGAACCATGTGCACTCCTAGGCTTCCTCTTATTTTTGTTGGTGTCTACCCACAGACTACAAACAAGTTTTAAGTGAATTACAACTCAGTTATTAAATTATCTAGTGTTTAGGATAACCTTCACTCATGCTATTTCTGTTTTATGTACTTGGTAGTAATTCTGATTGTTCACAAAGGTCCAGTCTCTTCTTCTTCCAGACACGTGGTAGATTAGTACTTCCACACACCCTATGAATGCAGAGCAAAAGGCATGCAACTTGCTTTGGCCAGTAAAATGTGAGTGGAGGAGACCTGTGTCACTTCCAGGTGGGAGCTTTAAGAGCCTCTGGGCCATTTAGCATCTTCCTTTTAATAGTCTCAGAGCCTGTGAAGGTATGTGCAAGATGGCACTCTCTCAGCCTGCATCCCCAAAGGATTATAAAGATGAGGTCCTGTCTGTTGACCCACTTTGGACTTGCATGTGAGTGAGAAATAAACTTTTGTTAGGTTACACCCACTAAGATTTTGGAGTTCTTTTTTATTGCAGTTTAACCTGGTTGAAATATTGTAGAATCCTTTAACCGATCCCCATTACCTTTAAGCACATGAAAGTATATATATGAAAGTTCTTGGTAAACCATAAAGAGGACTGGAAAAGTTCCTTTTGTTACCATAGAGACAGCTGAGAGCTAAAGCAATGGGGAAATATGCAAAAAGAATAGAAAGATCATGGGATTTGGATGAGATGACCTGCATCCTAGTCCTATCTTCATTCCTAGTCACCATTAATATAAATTGTATAAATTGAATGCATAAAGCATTATTTAATTTTTAAAAATATTATTTATACCTAGAAAAGTGATTCATAGTGTGTGGAAGGATTCTTACAATTAATTCCCATCATCTTGTAAAGACATGCTGAAATTTTTCTGGCTCTCAGAAGCTGTTTACTGAGTAACATGTGATGAAATCATTTACTTCATGTCTCTTTTTCTCTTCCCTTTCAATCCTTTGATTAAAATCTGTTTTGATTAAATAAAGCATCTCTTGGGATTGATTTATGACCAAACGGCTGCTGCCTCCACTACTTGGTTTGGGGAATGCCAGTGGAGAGAGAAGGGGAAGAAGCTGAAAGTGCAGGTACTTCCTGAAGGGGGAGCCACACTGGTAAACCCTAAACCTGAGTGTTAATGTCAGCTGTTGGAGGCATTTCTGTTATAGGGAAGAACCTTTGTATTCTCTTACCAGTTAATCAGTAAAGAGATGTTGCCTATAAGCTTAAATGACACATAATGGCCCATCTCTGGGAACCCTGACTAGGTAATGAGCGTTAAACTAAAATACCTTTGTTTAGCTCATAGGAAACATCCTGACCAGGCCCCCCTATGCATAACTGCAGGAAGGAAGAAATTAACACCTCCCCTCCAGAGGCTGACTGGAACCAGGAAATGTTTAACTGTACTCCCTTCCCTTTTAGTATAAAGGAAGGCTGAATTCTAACTCAGGCAAGACGGTTCTTTGGGACACGAGTCCACCATCTTCTCGGTCTGCTGGCTTTCTGAATAAAGTTGCTATACCTTGCCCCAGCAACTCATCTCTTGATTTATTGGCCTGTTGTGCAGTGAGCAGTATGAGTTTGGACTCGGTAACATTTCCAGGAGCCACTTTGTATGGAGGTAAGGGAAGTGGCAGTGATGTCTTGGTGGGGGAGGGAGGGTCATGAGGTTGCTGGGCATCTAGACTTTCAAGAAGGTGTGATGATAATGGTTGGGGGGAAGATAAACTATTGGAGCTCCAGAATGAGTAGGGAGAGGAGACTTGAATTCTAAAAGGCAAGCTTCCTACTCGGAAAATTTGCCTAGGGCCATCCTAAGTGCCCCTGAGCAATAGCCAGATACCCAAGGCAGCTGTTGATATTATAGCTTGCTTCCTCTTTCATCCTCCCTAGCCTCTCCCGGCCCTCTGTTCATTAGCAGTTCCCAAGAGACACCCTGTCTGCTTACCTGTCATGGCCGCTTTTGGGAACTAAAAAGGATTTGAAGGCAGTGGCAGTTTCTATCCTTTCTCAGTGAGGATGGCATTTTTCATCCCTGTCCTCCTTTTGTGCTTTTATTTTTTTTAAATTGCATTAGGAGGCTAAGTACAGATAGTAGAAAGATGGGCTTTGGAGTCAGATGGTCAAATGTCCAGGGCTCTAGTCTCACCTCCATCAATTACTTGTGATGACAACATACTCAGAACATTTTTTAAAGGCAAATACTGCTTCTACCTAATCACATTGTATATATTGTTCAGAATATTTCTGATGGTGAATTCCTTATAAAGACATACTGAAAATTAGCTCTCGGATTTTTCTGCCAGTGACTGTTAATTTGCCAGAGAATAGGATTCAAATTCATTATACATTCTGGCTTACTGAAAAGCATCACAGCAGTATTCTAGCAATTATTTACAGGCATGTGGGTGAGGAGAGATGTGTGGGTCTCACAGTGACCCACTCTCTGTATTCCATCTACCACATGAGACCCAAATGGGACAAAGAGGTATAGGTGTGGGCGGAATTTTTTTGCAGTTGGCATCCTTTGGAGCCCACCACACAGAGTGTTGCAAGCATGGCATCTACTTGTGAGGAGGTACTTAGGATGTAAGCTTTGTTTTTTGCTTCATCATGATGGGAAGTAAGGAACCAGAGGATGTCTGCTCTAAATGCCTCACAGCTTAATAAAGCTAAATGTTGGCTAAGCTTCTTTTGAGTTACTGTGGCAGATTAAAGATGGACATAAATTCTTTGCCATTCATTGAGAGGAGGAGTCTATTTATCCTCCCCTTGAATTTGGGATGGTTTGTGACTGCTTTGGCTAATAGCATGTGGCAAAATGATGTCATTCCAGTTATTAAAAAGAGGACTGGCAGCTTTTGCCCTGCTTTCTTGGAAGCCAGCTGCCAAGCAGGAAGGGAGACTACCTTGAGACTATCACATTCTAAGAAGCCCAAGCTGCGTGAATAAATCCTGGAGAATAATGTTACTGAAATCAGGCTCAGCTGCTCACCTCTCAAAACCCAATAATTGAGGGGCAGGTGTCAGCAGAGAGGAAAGATGCTTTATTCAGAAAAGCCAGCAATCTAGGGAGAAGGTGGATTCACATCCAGAAACCAACTCTGAAGATTCTGCTCTGCCATGACAATTTTTAAAGGGAAAAAGGGGAAACAATATCAGTTAAACATTAAGGCAGGAGGTCAGATTCTTCATCATTTTTCCGTGCATGCAGACCTGCTGACTCTCTCTGATCTTCCTTGGGATGCGGTTTTGCTTGTGTGGTCCACCTGCAATTGGATATTCTCTTGCCCACGTGGTCTGCCTGCAGATTTACTAAGGGGAAGATAGATAGGGGTAGAGAGTCAGTCATTCTTTAACTACTTAGTTCTTTTTTTTTTTTAAACTTTGGGTTTATTTATTTATTTATTTATTTTTATTTATGGCTGTGTTGGGTCTTCGTTTCTGTGCGAGGGCTTTCTGTAGTTGCGGCAAGTGGGGGCCACTCTTCATCGCGGTGCGCGGGCCTCTCATTATCGCGGCCTCTCTTGTTGCGGAGCACAGGCTCCAGACGCGCAGGCTCAGTAATTGTGGCTCACGGGCCTAGTTGCTCCGCGGCATGTGGGATCTTCCCAGACCAGGGCTCGAACCCGTGTCCCCTGCATTGGCAGGCAGATTCTCAACCACTGCACCACCAGGGAAGCCCTAACTACTTAGTTCTTTATTCTTACTCCTTCTAATCCAGGAAAGGAATCAACAGGTTAGGCAAGTCATTGTGTACATTCAGTAAAGCAGAAATCAGGAACTAGGTTAAATGTTGCCTAGTGATCTCATCTTTATGATTAAGGTCTGAGGAAGACAGGGGTGAACAAAAGGAAAAGGGGCAAAGGAGCTGCTTACAATATGACACCACGTAGAGAGAGAGAGAGAAGGAGGGGGAGGGAAAGGGAGAAGAGGGGAGGGAGAGGGAGGTAAAGAAGGGAGACAAGAGGGAGGGAGGGAGATAGAAAGAGAATGTCAAGGAATAATGAAGCTCCCAGTATATAGTAAAGAGGCCATCTCGAAAGTGGATCCTACAGTTCCAGCCACTCCAGCTACCACCATGTGGATCAGAGACCAGCTACCCAGCCAAGTTCATTGTGAATTCCTGATCCATAAAACTGTGAACAAATGAAGTGGTTGTTTTAAGTCATTTGGGGTAATTGTTTAAGTTTTCAAGTGGTTTGTTATGAAGTAATGGTTAACCTGATGAACTGGTTTTGTAAACCTAATGTAGGTAATTTTTTAAAAATTATCAATACTTAGGGTTTGTTTTTACCCATAATTCCTTGGGAATGGTTATCCCACTTGAACTAAAAGAATACTGGATTTCTTCACATCTTGTTCCAAGTAGTCAGGGGTCAATGTGTCTCCAGAGACCTGGGGTGGCAGCAGGGAGACCAGCGCAGCTTCAGAGTCTGGGGAGAAAACGATGAGTCGAAGTGAAGAAGACAGGGCCTGAGAAATGTTCGATTTGTAACTAGTCTCTATCCTGGGCTCCCCTGACATCACATCCTATTGCTTGAGACATATGGGGTCTGATCAGAAGCATTTGTTCACTAAAACTGGCTGGTACCTCTGTCTTCTTCCATAATGTGCTTGCCAACTGGTAGACCAGAATCTGATCTGATGCTATTTCTTCTGCTGGAAAATCCTTCCTACTCCTTTTTTTAAAAAACCTGATCAGCCCTTACTGATGTGAGATATCTGAGATATCTCTGCCAGGCTTATCTGGGAGCTCTTCCTCTTCTGTGCTCCCATGGCAACCTGAGCTCACCTCTATCATTTAAAATGCCATACTGAATCATCAGCCAATGTTTTGGTCACTTCCAGGAATGGCAGATTTCCAAAGGGCAGGAAAACTTTCCTGTTCATCTCAGTATCTATCAAGTGGTTAGAAGGGAACTTAGAACACAGGTGGTCAATGAATGCTTCATGCATAGAACTGAAAGGGATCATCTTGTGCAGAGGTAATTTCTCTTGTGATTCTTAAACTATTTATGTTGAGAACATGGGGAGACCTGCCTTTAGAGAGTAGGTAGGCTTGATCTGAAGTCAGATTTTACTAGAAAGAACTAATTCTCTTTCTCTTCTCCTCATTCCTTCATTTTCTGGAAGTTCGTCTCTGTCTTTGTGGAGCTATGGCATAACACACCATCGAGCTATAGAGAGGATGATTTAATGCTAGCCCAACTAGGAACCATCCTTAGTAAGTTCAACAAGCTCAATGCTTTACACTCTTCTGGCCTCTTTTTTTTTCTCTCCTCTTTCTCACTGCTCTCATCTCATGGGATCGTTTTTCCCATTTTATTCCTTTTTACAGAATGGCACACAATGAGGTAAGGCTGGTCATTGGGACCAGATGGCTTCAAAGGAGAATTCTATCAAACATTTAGAGAAGAGCTAAGACTTATCCTTCTCAAACTCTTCCAAAATATAGCAGAAGGAGGAACACTCCCAAACTCATTCTACAAGGCCACCATCACCCTGAAACCCAAACCAGACAAAGATGTCACAAAAAAAGAAAACTACGGGCCAATATCACTGATGAACATAGATGCAAAAATCCTCAACAAAATGCTAGCAAACAGAATCCAAAAACACATTAAAAGGATCATACACCATGATCAAGTGGGGTTTATCCCAGGAATGCAAGGATTCTTCAAGATATGCGAATCAATCAATGTGATACATCATATTAACAAATTGAAGGATAAAAACCATATGATCATCTCAATAGGTACAGAAAAAACTTTTGACAAAATTCAACACCCATTTATGATAAAAATCCTCCATAAAGTAGTCATAGAAGGAACTTACCTCAACATAGTAAAGGCCATATATGACAAACCGACAGCCAACATCCTTCTCAATGGTGAAAAACTGAAACCATTTCCATTAAGATCAGGAAAAAGACAAGGTTGCCCACTCTCATCACTATTATTCAACATAGTTTTGGAAATTTTAGCCACAGCAAGCAGAGAAGAAAAAGAAAAGGAATCCAAGTTGGAAAAGAAGAAGTAAAGCTGTCACTGTTTACAGATGACATGATACTATACATAGAGAATCCTAAAGATCCCACCAGAAAACTACTAGAGCTAATAAATGAATTTGGTAAAGTAGCAGGATACAAAATTAATGCACGGAAATCTCTTGTATTCCTATACACTAATGATGAAAAATCTGAAAGTGAAATTAAGGAAACACTCCCATTTACCATTGCAACAGAAAGAATAAAATACCTAGGAATAAACCTACCTAGGGAGACAAAAGATCTGTATGCAGAAAACTATAAGACACTGATGAAAGAAATTAAAGATGATACAAACAGATGGAGAGATATAACATGTTCTTGGATTAGAAAAATCAACATTGTGAAAATGACTATACTACCCAAAGCAATCTACAGATTCAGTGCAATCCCTATCAAACTACCAATGGCATTTTTCACAGAACTAGAACAAAAAATTTCACAATTTGTATGGAAACACAAAAGACCCTGAATAGCCAAAGCAATCTTGAGAAAGAAAGATGGAGCTGGAGGAATCAGTTTCCCTGACTTCAGACTATACTAAAAAGCTACAGTAATCAAGACAGTATGGTACTGGCACAATAACAGAAATATAGATCAATGGAACAGGATAGAAAGCTCAGAGATAAACCCACACACCTATGGTCACCTTATTTTTGGTAAAGGAGGCAAGGATATACAATGGAGAAAAGACAGCCTCTTCAATAAATGGTGCTGGGAAAACTGGACAGCTACATGTCAAAGAATGAAATTAGAACACTCCCTAACACCATACACAAAAATAAACTCAGAATGGATTAAAGACCTAAATGTAAGGCCAGACACTATCAAACTCTTAGAGGAAAACATAGGCAGACATAAATAAACTCTATGACATAAATCACAGCAAGATCGTTTTTGACTCACCTCTTAGAGAAAGGGAAATAAAAACAAAAACAAACAAATGGGACCTAATGAAACTTAAACGCTTTTGCACAGCAAAGGAAACCATAAACAAGACGAAAAGACAACCCTCAGAATGGGAGAAAATATTTGCAAACCAAGCAACTGACAAAGGATTAATCTCCAAAATATACAAGCAGCTCATGCAGCTCAATATCAAGAAAACAAACAACCCAATCCAAAAGTGGGCAGAAGACCTAAATAGACATTTCCCCAAAGAAGATATATAGATTGCCAACAAACACCTGAAAGGATGCTCAACATCACTAATCATTAGAGAAATGCAAATCAAAACCACAATGAGGTATCACCTCACACCAGTCAGAATGGCCATCATCAAAAAATCTACAAACAATAAATGCTGGAAAGGGTTTGGAGAAAAGGGAACCCTCTTGCCCTGTTGGTGGGAATGTAAATTGATACAGCCACTATGGAGAACAGTATGGAGGTTCCTTACAAAACTAAAAACAGAACTACCATATGACCTAGCAGTCCCACTACTGGGCATATACCCTGAGAAAACTATAATTCAAAAAGAGACACGTACCACAATGTTCATTGCAGCAGTATTTACAATAGCCAGGACATGGAAGCAACCTAAGTGTCCATTGACAGATGAATGGATAAAGAAGATGTGGCACATATATACAATGGAATATTACTCAGCCATAAAAAGAAATGAAATTGAGTTATTTGTAGTGAGGTGGATGGATCTAGAGTCTGTCATACAGAGTGAAATAAGTCAGAAAGAGAAAAACAAATACCATATGCTAACACATATATATGGAATCTAAACAAACAAACAAAATGGTTCTGAAGAACCTAGGAGCAGGACAGGAATAAAGACGCAGACATAGAGAATGGACTTGGGGATACGGGGAGGGGGAAGGGTAAGCTGGGACGAAGTGAGAGAGTGTCATGGACATATATACACTACCAAATGTAAAATAGATAGCTAGTGGGAAGCAGCCGCATAGCACAGGGAGATCAGCTTGGTGCTTTGTGACCACCTAGAGGGGTGGGATAGGGAGGGTAGGTGGGAGATGCAAGAGGGAGGAAATATGGGGATATATGTATATGTATAGCTGATTCACTTTGTTATACAGCAACAAGTAACACACCATTGTAAAGCAATTATACTCCAATAAAGTAAATAAAATAATTGTATTTTTGTTAAAAAAAAAAAAAAAAAGATTGGTCATTGGCTGTTGCCCTGCTCCTTCAGTGGGGCTGGAACTGCATGGGAACCTTCTCTCAGGCTACGGTTCAGTCTCTGCCAGCAGAGACCCTCTGGTCTCCATTTCCTCAACTGCAAGAGAGGCAGAATAATTAAATACCTCCCAGATCGGTTAATGGGATAGACGAAAACTTGAAGTGAAATAGTAGGTGTCAAAGCCCTTTGCTAAGTGAACTGATGTATAAATATTTGGTGTGTTGAGTGGGTTCAGCTGGTCTCTGCCTATCACTGTCTAATCGTGTAATTGACCCCCTGCCTCTCACCAAGTGTTGTTTCTGACCACAAATCCTTGAAACAATTAAAGTCTGCATGTCAGATTTGTCTTCCAGGATTTCTAAGGCCTGCCACTGTGGTATTAATGGCCAGAACCAGAGAGGCCGGAGCAGGGTTTGATGAATGTACTATAATTGCTGTTTGATATGACATAGTAATAGGAAAATTCATATAATTGACAATGTAAAGGCCCCTACTGTTAGCAGCTGCTTTAAATTGAATGGAGCCAAGATTGTTAATAGTCTTTTCTTCACAGGGGTCTTTCCTTTGGCAGCCATAGCACAGAGCAAGCGTGTCCCATCATCTACGCCTCCCTCCAGGCCTACAACCCAGCCTCCCTGTGGCAGAGGATTATAGGGAATAGGTCCATTTGCACTTTTTCGTCTTGTGTTAATTATCTGGTGGAACCATTGGTGTGTGATATGTGGCATTTCCTCCCTGTGAGACTTCTCCTTATGCAGCATGATGCTACAGAAGACAGTTCTGGAACTGAACCAGGGATATGCCATTTACTAGCTGCACGTTTTGGACAAGTTACGTAACCTCTCTGAGCTGCAGTGTCTTCTAGGAAACATGAAAATTAAAACCTACAAATTGTGAAATGACCTGCACAGGGCATGGAACGTGTTTATTAAATATTAGCCTCCTCTCTTCTCTGCGTGCACCAGACCAGACCTCTTTAATTAGCCAAGTCCTCCACTAGCCACTTCTCTGTCCTCACTCTCTGGTTTGCCACTTTTCTCAACAAAATGACACATAAAGCAATCTGACCTTGCACTACAGAATTCCTTAGGGCTGTTTCTCCTTTCCTTACAAGAGCGACCTTGCTTTACCAAAAAACGAATATGGGTCTTACAAGAAAACTGCAGAAGATTCAGCACAGGGCGTCCTGTTGCTAGACACTTTGGGTCATTATTATTGGATTAGGTTTACTGGCATAAGACTGATTCACAGGAGAAGTAAAAACCAGAGTAAAGCATAAGAGATTCCACTCACACATTGATGCCTGTCTTTTAAATGCAAACCATCAAATTATAAAATTGTGTGTGTGAGGGTATATGTGTCTAAGAAGAAGAGAGGAAGGCGGGTGGCAGGGAGGGAGGGAGAGGAGAATTCTCATGGGGCTCAGGTGCCGGCAGGAAGAAACACGTTTAATGCGGTTTCTCACTAGGCCTACCCTAATTGTTCCCCTTGGCTGCAGATAAAGCATTTGTATGTGTGTGCCTGTGTGCCTGTCGAAAGCTTTCTTCAGGTAAACCAAAGCCACAGGTGCTCAGTCAGTTCTCTCTGCAGTCACTCAGACTGTTTTCCTGTGCAGTTAGTATTAACTAGGGATTACATCATCTGTCCTGCAGACAGATGGACATTGGGATGACACAGACCTACTAGAGAATGGGCTTGAGGATACGGGGAGGGGGAAGGGTAAGCTGGGACAAAATGAGAGTGGCATGGACATATATACACTACCAAACGTAAAATAGATAGCTAGTGGGAAGCAGCCGCATAGCACAGGGAGATCAGCTCGGTGCTTTGTGACCACCTAGAGGGGTGGGATGGGGAGGGTAGGAGGGAGGGAGACGCAAGAGGGAAGAGATATGGGAACATATGTATACGTATAACTGATTCACTTTGTTATAAAGCAGAAACTAACACACCATTGTAAAGCAATTATACTCCAATAAAGATGTTTAAAAAAAAAAAAATTCCTATGTAAAAAGAACCCCCCCCACCCCGCCAAAAAAAAAAAAAAAGATCAGTAGAATGTTTATAAACTGTTGCGGTAATCATTCGGGAGGAATACTGCAGTTTCCTAACTTTCTTCTAGAAGAACTCTCCTAAGCAGGAAATAAGTGTATTTATTTTGTTTTAATCCCTGGTATTTTTTTAGTGCATGAGCTTCTCCCTTACTGACTCCTTAATGTCTGTGCTGCTGAAACTAACCATCTTTTATAAACACTATTGATGTTTTTTTTCATGTCTTCCAGTCATCTTTAATCAGAATATTCTGTCACCACAAAATCTTACATGGGAAGACTTTGTCATAAAAGCTATTAATGTCTGGCGTTAAACACTTTACCCAGCTCTCATGCTCTGATGAGCCCTCTGATGTGGTACGCTATTTACAATTCTCAAAAGCATGTTTTCCCATGGGAAGCCTAGATTTCACTCCACCATTGATACTTGCTTTTATTTTTTCTTTTTACAGTTTTTTATAAGTTGTTATTATCTGGGAATGCAGTTATCAGGTGGCAACAAGGTATCACTCAACAAAGGAAAGGAAATCAAAATGCTGTCATTCATTAAAGGACAAATAGAAAGTGTGTGGCTACTTAGGTGTGTATAAGCATTTATAAAATAGGGGAAATAGGTACAGTCTCTGAGATATGTCATTTACCTGAAGTTATGATAACTTGGTGATACATACGTATATTTCTGATGAATTGATCATTGCCAGTAATCATCCTAAAACAAAATTGTGCAAATATTTTGAGGAATCATGTATGTCTGCCAAATGTTTGTGCTGTTGGTACAATTTAGGGATGTCCTATTCACATCTTTAGTCACACCAGTGTTTAGATACTCCTGTTTCGACAAGGGCAATTCTCTGGAAATGGGGGCAGCCATGAGTTGCTGTAATTCAAAATTCACATGTGCATTGCTTAATAGAGGCCATCTGGATGGGAAACCACAAGTATTCATTACTATCAGTTCCTTGCATCTCTTTTCACTTGCTGCCTATATTAAGTTCATGCCTTCTAAACACAGCTTCTTTAGGATTTTGGTTGGCCATATTTGGGGGAAAACTTGTAAGAGGGTTAGTGGGACCAACCATTGTGTCCAATGCTGGGCCTTCTTAGGTAAAATATGTTTGTCTGAGCTACAGACACTGTAGCTCAGACACTGTCAGCCCTTGGATAGTGGTGCTAGCTAAGAGCACGTGGTTGGGAAAGGCAAACCCACACTTGTAATATGTGTTAATTCCAGTTGATGATGAATGGCTGTTCCATCCAGCGGGGGTTGGGGGGGGAAGAGGTCCCATAACGTCAACTTGCTACAAGTGGCTGCTTGGTTTTCTTGAAGGGTGGTACTCTTCTGAGGTCCTAGTTTTGTTTTCTTTTGTTGTTGGGTGGGATATGCAGAAGGGCAAGAGCTAGATTAGCATTAGTAAGAGACAGATCCTGCTATCTGACTCATGAATAGCCTCTATCTCTGCCACCACACAGCTCTTTATGAGTCTTATGCAAGAGGCACTGATAATGGGTGGTCAAGGACAAAGATTAGAAGACTTGCTGAGTCATGTGGTCCACTAGGTATTGATACTTTAATGCCTCTTCTATAGCAGATGCTCTTTGCTCAGCATTAATGCGTGATACAGAGGTGCTCATACTTTGTACTCACTTTCAAAGGTGCATTTACCTGCCAATCCCCCAGACCTCCTTCCTTGTCCTCTAATCTAGTTTTTTCCAAGTCATTGACCATGCAGATAAGCTATTTCTGCTGGCTTATGAGTCTGTGTATAGTCTTAACCTTGGTCTACTCTCTCTACATTCCAAGTGTTTTGCCTCTTGTAGTGTCCAAAGCTCTTCCCAGTGGGAAGCTTTTCCCTTGACATTCTTTCAGGGCTTCTCCTGAGTGAAGATGTGGTACAGTGACAATTCATTTTTTGCTTGCACTCACTTGCTAAATTGACTCATCTGTGAATCAAGCTTTGTGTATTTCTTTTCCCATCATTTAGTCATAGAAAATGCCCATGTGGTCAAAGTGGGAGCTGAGGAAAAGGCCCCAGAGAAACATGGGCTCTGAGCAGCTGTTCATGCACCTTAGTTGTACCTTTTGGACCAGCTTGTGCCTGATTCTGGATATACCACATCCATGTTATTATGGATTGATGTTAGAACTGCCCCAAATTATGATTTGGTGGATCTGAAAGCATTCAGTTCATGATAAGTAGTTCTGGCCATATAGTCACTTAATTCTCAAGGTCAGACGTGCAGTTTCTAAAAGGATTCCAAGACCTGTTTTTTGAGTCTTATATAGATTTTTACTACATGTGGCATGACTTCTCTTCCACATCATAGGAGTTTCTGCTGTGACCAGCCTGTTGGGCCTTGCCAAAGATTCTATACAATGTCTTTCTCTACCACAGATCTGTCTGGTATCATGGAATCTGCTGAGTCACAGAGATCAAATGTCAGCACTTCTAGAACCACAGCCTGAATTGCTGCAGAGAACTTTCTTTTTTGGGGGCCTCAATCAGAGCTAACAGCTTTCAAACCAGTGTGGTGAATCAGTAGTTTCAGTATTCTTAAATGCAGAATATGCTGCCTACAAAACCCAAAGAGCCCTATCCAGGGTTGGCTTTCATTCTTTGCGGTAGGAAATGTGAGGCATTTCCCCACTCTCTGGATTACATGTACATTTCCAAGGCATCCAAAGCATTTGCCACTTTTTTGATCATCAGCTTCAATTAATACAATATTAATTTACAAAAAATATCCAGACAGTTGAAAGATAGAAGAATATGCCACCTCAAAATATACCACTTTGGCATAGGATTATTTTGACCTGAAGGCAATTGAGAAGAGGAAGATACAGGAAAAACTCTCTGTCCTTCCACTACTTGCCTAAATGCAGGACATAAATTTATAAAGGTGTCCCCCTTCCCCTTTCTACCAGGAAAAACAGAAGTTAGTCACCAGAGACAACACTAGGCCCTCTTCAGCCCAGGGATGCTACCAAAGGACTCTACAAAACAAATTATGCAACTAGCCCTTATCTAACATTAGTTCCCCCATATATTTGCCTTCCCATAGCATGCTGCCCCTAGAAACTCAAAGTTCTTTACCTTTGTCTTGTCACTTCTCTAAAAAAGTATTGCTGTTTTGTTAAGATCCTATATAAACCCAAGCTCTAACCACCCCTTGGAATTACTCATCTCCGTGTGCTCCCAGTGTGCCTGTGCGATGCACATGTTAATAAGGTTCTGTTTGTTTTTCTCTTGTTTGTCTGTCTTTTGTCAATCTAATTTACTGGGCCCCAGTTAGTGAACCCCACATAGGTAGAGGGAAAACAGTTGTTCTTTCCTACACAGTCCAGGTCCCTTCAATCTATAGTATGACAGAGAACATGAGAACATAACATTGAGATATGACAGTGAGTGTATATAGCCCATGTGAATGTAAACTGCTCTAATTTTCTTTTTTGTGAGTTATGGTTTGCCAGTCTAACATCCACATACTGCATACTGGAGGCTCTGTTAGTCTTCTCTAATGAAGATATCACGTTTGGTGCAGTGGATCCAACCAGATTTTGTAGGGACCAGACTGGTAAATGAAATGGGAATATGGTGGGGAACACCACCTCTGCATGTTTTAAGTCTTTGAGTGTAGCACTGATCTTGTTATTGTGCTGTGAAGTGATAATTGTTTTTGTTTACTCTAATTTCTGGGTGGGAAGGGACAGTTGCAGGGGCTACCACTTGGCTTCCCAACTACAACCACTCCTACTCTATAGGTCAAGGAACCAATGTGAAGTTTCTGCCAACTGCTAAATATATTCACTTGAATTATACATTTGGGGACTGGGGAAATGACAGTTATGTGGGTTCATAGTTCTCTCTGTGAGATGGACCTGGGTCAAAACTCTATGGATTTACCTTTATTTCCTGAACCCCTTATACCCCTGATTTAATGGGGAGGCTGTCAAGGTAGCACTTTTTGGTCTCGTGGCGTCAGATTGAACTTGGACCCTATATCTACCAGGCCTTGAAAGATCTGGGTATTCCCCTTTCCCAAGTGGGCCATTACCCAAGTAAATGGCTATGGTTTCCACTGGGGAAGGACTGGGGAATCACTATTGTATCAATATATAATTGCTGTAGTGCTATAAGGATCTCCATCATCTGGACCTGGATGCTCCTTCAGTCAGTGGGCTCTGTATCTGCGAGCTGACTTCAGTCTTGAAACTGGGCAAAAATTCATGACTTTCTAGGGAGGATAACCTCTGCCTTCTGTTTACCTATTCTTATATATATTTGACAGTACCCTGGGCAGATGACTTTGAGTCATCTCTGTAGATCATTTCAAGTCAGATCCTTCTGGCTGCCATTCATGTTTTGCTAATCATGCTATTCCAAAATCCTATCATCCGCATTGCTTCTAGGGAACTCAGTTTTGTGATGGCATCTCTCCTACCATTTCAACCCACAGAGGACAGGCACTGCTGAGCATTGCAGTGATGTTGGTGTGTTCTTCCCCAGTTCATCCCTTATTGTCTTAATAAATGGAGTGCTCTCTGGGCCCTCCTGAAGAAAATGATCAGCTGGTGGGTTTTCCAGTTGTATGTAACAGAAGCATTTTAAAATGCTCTGTTCTCTGAGCCTTTTGAGCTCTTCCTCATAGTTTTCCATGGTATCTCTAACTTAATGTCAGCTATTGTTTTTTTGTTTTTTTCCAAGCTACCATGCTTCATCCCAGCAGTGTTTTAGAATCATCACTTAGGAATCTTGGAAGGGAGTTAAGTCCTGTATCACTAGAGAGTTCCCTCATATTGTAAATCCTCTTTTATCCAGATTTATGTTCCACTCTTCTTGATCCAGCACCCTTAGGATTCACTTCCAGATATCATCTCCTGCTTCCTGCCAGTGCATGCTACCCAAGTCCTATAACAATTTTGATGCATAATCCCTCTTAGTCCCTAATGGGTCCAGCACTTCTCCAAACTGGCTATGCTGAGATTTGTCCATAAGGGCCTGGTGCCCTGGCAGTGAGGAGAGAGCAAATTTGGGGGAGGTTATTCGTTGTCTTGTTTGGCACCTGCCTCCTTTGAGTCTTTTGAACAGTGTTAGAAAAGGTGGGGTGATCTCTCTTCCAAAAAGGAGAGGGCCACTTCTGATGGCCTAGTGGGTTCAGAGATATTGAGGATACAGGGCTCACAAATTCATCTACCCATATGTCTACATCTCAAATCTCAAGGTTCCACTCTTTCCCCTCTCTGGGCCCGGTATTGTCATAGGAGACTAGTCTAGGCCAAGAATTCTCTTAAGTTCTGCCAATATTACACTTAAATTCTGTGTCTCGTCTTCAGCTGTTTCTGACCTCTGGCTTCAGGAGACGAGTCTTTTTGAATGCTACCAAGGAGGCATCTGATACCCACACTTTGCTTTGAATTATTAAGAGGTCTGAGCCTATCATTTTCTTTCTTCAATAAATCAATGGTACTTAGCAAGAACCACTTACTTTCACAGCCTTTATAGTTGCTATTTCCCCATATCAGTTCAATGCCTGAGAAATTGCAGCAGTTAGTTCATCCCCTCAACCTGCATCCCGTATCATTCTCCTCAAGTGAAAGTCTTAGTAGTTGCATGCTACCGCATGCACAGCATCCCAGAGATTGGCAATACCACCTACCACAAGTGATCCAATTGGCAAGTTGGATGCAACTGCAAAATTCTCTCTGCTTCTCAGACCTACTCTGATACAAAGCAACTTGGGTTGAGTTCCTTTAAAGAAGAGCCTGAGATGGGGATTCTTGTTTGAGTAACTTACTGAAGGAGTATTCTTAGGAGAAAAGGAGTGAGGGATGCCTGATAGAGCAGGGCATAAAAGCTAATCGTGAATGTAGTCTCAACTAAAGGCAGCTTCAGTCTGAACCCCAGGGGAAGCTTTGGAACACAAATTACAACAAAACGTTAGTGTCACCCTAAGATGAGGAATGAGTCTTTCGCCCCTTAGTATCAGCTAATTATTAACTAAAGTTTGTTGGGTTGGAGTAGTTGGAGTGTATATTGTGTAGCTTTTCAAGTAAGGAAGCTCCCATTCAGCCAAGGCTAACTCTCTAGATAAAGGGCCAGCTGTGAGTTTTTACCAGCCAACTCTCATAACAGCTAGAGGATGGGTACACTGGCAGGTGAAAAAGATATTCCCATTGACTCAACACCAATCCCATATGGTAGATCAAGGGTAGGTCCTGAAATTTTGTATGTATTTCAGCTCTCAAGTGATGTCAATATTGCTGGTCTAAGGACCACACTTTGGCGAAAGATGGATTATTTTGTTTTCAAGTTTTTCTATCTTCTCTTTTTTTTCCTGCACCCTTTTACTTTTCTTTCCCTCTTCTTTCCTCTTTCCAATTATGCTTATTCTACATCTGATCTCCAAACCCGTTTGTAGAACTGCATTGAAAGGATGTGGGCAGTTTGCAGGTTTATTTCTTAAGGAAGGGAAGAAAAACTTCAATTTATTGGTCAGTTTTTCTATGGATACATCCAGTTGCCTACACTAAAGTTGACTTTAAGTGTCTTGTTCACATGACTGGACATTTCTTTTTAAATATTACAAGCTTAGAAGCTGATTCAAGAACAAGGCAGGACTCTTAGCTTTTTGTGAGCAGACCAAGAATAGCAAAGCTATCTTAAAACAGGAACCACAACCAACCTTTTGATTTTATTGTAGCACTGAAAGAAGCATCATTTACAATCCTAATTATATCCAACTTGTAATTTGGAAATACTGAGGTCCCCCCAAATTAAGGAATTTATTCAAGGTCACATAGGAAATGAATGGCAAAGTTTGGACTAGGACCTAGGCCTTGGGTCTCCTGTTATTGTGTGCTTGAAATTGGATCTCTGCATCTTGAAAATAGTGTCCAAAGTAGGACTTTCAGCCATCAGTTTTATACATAAGCTTTATGCTTAAGAGCACAGTGGAATAAAACATCAACATGTAAACATAAAAATAGATAGAAATGCTAAGTCAAAGAAAAGTATTGAGAAGGTAAAAGATGTTTTAGAGTAGACTGAAAAGTCTGACTTAGTTTAGGATGCCTAGATTCACTTTAGAGAAGATTTCCCATTATCTTAGCATCGTTCCCCTTACTGTTGAAAATTTTTAGTAAGATTGCTTCAGATTGGAGAAGGTGACTTCTTTTATTGCTGTCTGCTTTTCCTTTAGTGTTGCCATTTTTCATGGCATAGAGGTGACTGAGAAAGAGAATGTATTCAGTACAATACAGAACATCCTTTCCCTATTCACTTTCTAAAGAAGTCCATTAAATTAGGACATTATCACCACAGTCATCAACATTGTCATCATCATCATCACGATCATCATAATTCTCATTACCAAAAGTGTTAACACTCATTGAGGGCTAACTATGTACTAGGCAATATATTGTAAGCTTTACATGTATTATCTCATTTAATCTTCAAAACATGCCTATGATGATAATACACTTATTATACTCATTTTACAGATGAGAAAACTGATGCACAGAGGATTTTAGCATTTTTCGCATGGTTACACAGCTAGTTTATAATAGCACCTGGATTTGAACTGAAGTTGGTTCATATCAGAATTTACTATTGTAGGAGGAGATCAAGATGATGGGGTAGGAGGACATAGAACTTACCTCCCCCCCGGACACATCAAAAATACATCTACATGTGGAACAATTCTCACTGAAAAATAACTGGAAACTGGCAGAAAGACTCCTGTATAACCAAGGCTATAAGAAAGATCAACACAGAATTGGGTAGGAAGGGAAGGGAAGCCATCAGTGTGGGATCTGTGCCCTTGGGAGAGGACTCAAAGGAAAAAAAAGAATAAACATGCAGAAATCTTCCCTGTGGAGTGAGTACTTTGAGCCACATATTGGGTGTTCCAGCCCTGGGATCTGACACAGGGAAGTAGAGACCCTTTGGCTGGTTGGAAGGCCAGTGGCACTAAGAGGAGGGCTGTGGGAAGCCTGGACTCCACACGTGAGGAGTGTGTGAAGCAGGGCATAGAGGGTGGACTGAAAACTACACGAGTGGCTGTCTAGTTTTCCAAAACCACTCCTGCTGTGCCCCAGCCTGAGCTGAGGGAACCTGCCAGGCCCACTTGCTTCATGACATAGCTCTGCACTGGGGTGAGGGCATGGCTGTGAGATGCAGAGTTGGCTCAGACCTGAAGTGGCACCTGAGAAGAGTGGGGGCAGCCATTACTGACACTTACACAGGCAGTGTGTCGGAAGTCCAGGTTTCTGACCCCAGCTGGACTGCCACAGCCCAACCCCTAACCCATGCCGAGTGCCCACATCAGCTCTTCTTGCTCCAGCACTGCTCCCTTCTGGGCCAAGGATGCTGGTGTTGGGAGGGGGAAGAGCACCTACATAAAGGGAATGGAGCCAGTGTGGACCTGATTCTCAAGGCTTCTGATCCAGCAAACTGGGTCCCAACCCTGCCCCCAGTACAGTGGTGATGGCCCCTGAGCAGTGGGGAAACTCTGGCTCATACCTGGCTCCAGCCCTAGCCCCTTCATCTCCAGCTCCACCTCCTACCATGGTGACAGCTGCCAGCACACCTTGAGGAAAGAAGTGACTGTGTGTTCACATCAAATCCAGTTCTCCCACCAAAGCCACTGGGCACACGTGGACTATTTAGGGATGCTCCTACATAAGGATACCCCTTCAAGACTGCAATAGGTAACCGTTTCACCTAATTTCATAGAGACAGAGAAAGTTAAGCAAAATGAGAAGACAGAGGAATATGTCTCAGTGAAAGAACCAGAGAAGCCTCCTGAAAAAAACAACGAAACAGAAATAAACAGTTGACCAGAAAAAGAATTCAAAGTATTAATAAGAATGCTAACTAAATTAGGGAAAAGAAAAGATGAACAAAATGAGAATTTTAACAAGGAACTAAAAAATATATAAAAGGACCAGCCAGAACTGAAGAATACAATAACTTAAATGAAATACACACTAGAAGGACTAGGTGATACAGAAGGACACATAAATGATCTGGAAGCTAGAATAATGGAAATCACCCAATCAGAATAGCAAAATGAAAAACAAATTAAAAAACAAGAACACTTTAAGGGACCTCTGGAACGACATAAAGTGTACCAACATTCACATTATAGGAGTCCCAGAAGAAGAGAGAGGAGGTTGTTGAAAATGTATTTGATGAAATTATGGCCAAACGTTTCCCAAACCTAAGGAGGAAAACAGATATCCAGGTACAGGGAGCTCAGAGGGTCCCAAACAAGATGAACCCAACCAGACCCTCACCAAGATATATCCTAATTAACATGGCAAAGGTTAAAGACAGAATTCTAAAGCCATCAAGGGAAAAGCAAAGAATCATAGCTATCAGCTGATTTCTCTGCAAAAACTTTGCAGGCCAGAAGGGAGTGGCATGAGTTATTCAAAGTGCTAAGAGGAAAAATCCTGCAACCTAAGATACTCTAGCCAACAAGATTATCACTTAGAATTTCCAAATCAATCTTGGGAAAAAAGAAGAAAGCTGGAGGTATTGTGCTCCTTGACTTCAGACTATACTGCAAAGCTACAGTAATCAAAACAGCTGTACAGTAATCAAACAGTAATCAAACAGCTACAGTAATCAAAACAGCTGTACAGTAATCAAAACAGCTGTTTTGGTGCTGGCACAAAAACGGACACATAGATTAATGGAACAGAATAGAGAGCCCAGAAAAAAAACCATGCATTTATGGTCAATTACTTTACAACAAAGGAGGCAAGAATATACAGTGGAGAAAGACAGTCTCTTCAGTAAGTGGTACCGTGAAAACTGGAGAGCTACATGTAAAAGAATGTAAAAGAATGTGATTAGAACATTTCCTCACACCATATACAAAAATAAACTCACAATAGATCAAAGACCTAAACATAAGACCTGAAACCATAAAACTCTTAGAAGAGAACACAAGCACAACACTCTTTAACACAAATCGTAACAATGTTTTTTTTGGATCTGTCTCCTGAGGCAAAGAAATAAAAGCAAAAATAAACAAAATGGACCTAATTAGACTTAAAAACTTTTGCACAACAGAGGAAACCATTGACAAAATGAAAAGACAACCTACTGAATGGGAGAAAATATTTGCAAATGATAACATCAATAAGGGGTTAACATCCAAAATATATAAACAGCTCATACAACTCAACATCAAAAACCAAACAATCCGATTAAGAAATGGGCAGAAGGCCTGAATAGACATTTTTCCAAAGAAGACATACAGATTGCCAACAGGAACATGATTATATGCTCAATATTGCTACTCATCAGAGAAATGCAAATGAAAACCCCAGTGAGATATCACCTCACACCTGTCAGAATGCCTATTATCAAAAAGGCCACAAATAACAAATGTTGGTGAGATGTGGAGAAAAGGGAACCCTTGCATACTGTTGGTGGGAATGCAAATTGGTGTAGCCTTTATGGAAAACAGTATGGTAGTTCCTCAAAAACTAAAAACAGAACTAACTTATGATCCAGCAATTCCACTCCTGGGTATATATCCAAAGAAAATCAAAACACTAACTCAAAAAGATACATTCACCACAGTGTTTATATTTATAATATGAATTATTTACCATAGCTAAGATATGGCAGCAACCCAAATGTCCATCAACAGATAACTGCTTAATTCTCCATTCTTGCTTATTTTTATCTAGGAAAAGAATCAACAGGTTAGGCAAGACATGGTATGCATTCAGGAGAGCGTAAGTCAGGAGTTAGGTTAAATTGCCTAGTGATCTAATTCCTATAATTAAGTTCTTTTAAGGTTAGAGGGGAACAGAAATGAGCAAGCAGGAAAGGGGCAAACGAGTTGCTCTCAAGTAGAGTGTATACAGTGAGAGACTGGCAAGTGCCCTAAAGAACTCAGAGTACTTTCCCCTAAAGAAGATACAGTGGATATAGGGAAGCCAAAAAAAAAGCAACAGCAACAGTGCCTGAACCTGACTGAGATAAGCCTTTAGAAAATGTTGTAGGCTACAGCTATAAAATTCTTCTCAACCAATCTTTCACAACGCCAAATACTTCAGGCCCTAATTAAATTATTTGATATGCTCCTGCAGTTGATCAGAGTATTCTAGTCTCAATGGCTAAATACTGAGTCCATTGCTAGGGATAGAGACATAAATGAGATATGCTCTGACGATGTTAGTTCATCATCTAACATGGGGAAAATAAACAAATTGCAGATAAACAAAATAAACAATATAGAAAATTGCAAGTTGTGGTAATGCAGAGGTATGTTTGCTTCCCTGCAGAATGAATAAAGACGCATCACAGGGAAAAAAGAGAGCAGGAGAGATTAATTCTTCTGTGAGGTGTTGAGGAATGCTTCATGGAGAATATGACATTTGAAGTGGATCCTGAAAAAGAAATGCTTATTTTTTGTTTATTTTTTAATTTTTTTCTGAGCTAAGGAAGGGAGTATAGACAGAGGAAGCTATTGAAATAAATGTATGGAGATGTGAAAAGTCATGCTGGATGCAAGGGCACTGGTGTATCTATAAAGCACAAGGGATGCCATTCTAAACATTTGGACTTTATATGAGAAATAAAAAGGTAGGTATTGATGGCTCTAGAGAGGAGTGTGATGGGTTGAGACCCATAGCCTATGGAGGAGGGTTATAAACTGTAGTGGGAAAGGACCAGAATCAGGGAGGTCAGATCCAAGGTTATCAAAAAGCAATAATCCAAGTGAGAGATGGTGGAAAGCTGCAGTGAAGCAGGGGACATTTTGAAACTCAGTCAGTAATAATATATGGATACTGACTGGATATGAGGATAAAGGAGAAAAAAACGGTCAAAGCACACTGAAGGATTTCTAGCTCTTTTCACATGGTCATGATGATATTATTAAATAAAACAGGAAAAAAGCAGATTTGGGGAGAAGCAAATGAAGTTGATAAGACACATACTGGTTAAAAATGTATAGGCTCTGAAGATTTTTTTCCCCTAGTTTTCACATATCAGTTTATGGACTGATTGTTTCCCTATATGTTACTATGTCAATAAGAATGGGCATTAAAAGAGCATAGCCAGTGAACAAGTGATAAACACACCTAGCCTTCACCCTGCACAATGCCCTACTGAGATAGATGTCCTGGGCGGGAGATGGGGGTATAATGTTCTTTAAAGAAATGTCTGGGCAGCCCAAGATGGGAATCTAATAAATGAAAAGACCTAACGTGATCTAAGATACGGCATCCATTAGCTAGACCTGGCAAGCTGACTTTATTACGGACTGCTGTAGGTTATCAGGGGAGACAGTGACAGATCATTTTGTAGGGCCCAGGGAGGGCCAGATCCATCTGCCAAATAAATCCCAGTTCAGAACTGAGGTTAAAAAAAATTGACAAGGCACAGTGATGCATGTGCCCCTCGCTGGGTGGCTGGTGGCGGCTGGCCACGGGAGGTTACCCTCACTGGCTCATACAGCCTGCCAGCTCCTGGGCTCATGTTACAGCACATTTTCCCATTTCCCTTTCCATGGTCTAGTTTAGGCAGAAAAGTGGACAACAGGCGGGGGGAGGATAAAAAATAAACAAGAGAGGGAAAAGAGTCTCTCTCTGAGCAATCTTATAAAACAAAGCATAAATCTTTAACTGCCTGACCTTTCAGCTCACATGGTTTTTGGTGCAGAAGGGATAAATCAGGGCTCATCTGGAGGCTCAGGGGAGGGTGGCTTTCTGCGTTCCAACAGGAAACAACCTATTTGTGGAAAGCACATAGATGTGTCATTGTTTTTAATAGAAGCTCAATTGATTTCCTAGAAATTGAAATGTTCCCCCGGTTGGGAAATGAAATTTCTACTTGGCCGTTCCACCTTTGGCCGCCCCTTGGTGGAAAGTCTTATTGCACATTGCTAGAATTAGCGGAGAAAGGTCAAGTGAAAGGTCTTAGGGTCAGACTCCCTCATGACGGGACACCATCTCCTAAGTGCAGATAAAACTGGCAAAGGTTGAGGGTTGCAGAGATGTGACCCCTACAATATAGTGAAGAATGTTTTTGTTAACCCTTCTGTTGCTGATCTCATTTCCTGCCTTGTGTTGCTCTTATGCCGTCGTAGCCCATAAATATTCCATGAGAGCCAAGGATGGGGCCCTGGATTCAGCAGCTCACCTGAGGGCCTTGGCACTTTTCTGTTGCCAGGCCCTTTATCCCAGAAGCCACAATGATGAACATTTGAAAAAAATGTTTGTTTTTTGAATACCTGGAGAAAGAATGACAATCAATGTTTTCGAGTAACTGAAGTTTCCCCGCTTAAGGGAACTTTTTCCTTTTTTTGGCGGGGGTGGGGTTGGGTTGGTGGTGATAGATGTGGCTAGAAATAAAAAGACAGTAAATTAGTAGTTTGAAGACAGAATTGGAACCAAGCTTCATGGGTTAAGCCCAC